>NW_009912341.1:66234-81059 GCF_000696875.1 Nestor notabilis
CTGCTGGTTGCCTTGAAATGCCATTATAGGAATCAAAATTCACAGTGACCTGCAAAGTTATTTCCTTTTGGTTGTGCCCCAGATCAAACAAGCAGCAAGAATGTGAGCTGTGCATTAAACAAACACCAGGAAGCACCCAGCAGCCATCCAGCACCATCACCAGGACCCATCACCAGGACCCATCACCCTGCTCAAGGGACCTAGTGGGCACCAAGAAGGGCAGCAAGCAGGGGTGTGTGGCTGTCCCACACCCTCTGGTACAGGCAGAAAAGGGGCTGCAAGGACCAAGACAGTGTTTCAGAGTCCTGCTTCAGAGCTGAGCTTCACAGGGGTCAGAGCCCAGCTATTTATTGGGTGGCACAGAGCCAGGCTTGCAGGGCTGCAGCCAGAAGCCCTTGCCAGCATGTTACTCAGCCTTCGCAAACATGCTTTTAGGGGAGTGTTACAAGAAGGAGAGGGTGTGTGCAAACTAGATGGGTTGCAAAGCCTGTCCTGAACTCCCTGCAAAGGGAGACAGCAGCAGAAGCTTCTCTGCTGATTAACCCTTGAGCTGCCCAGATGGGAGGGCCAGACTGAAACACAGCCAGGCAACCCTCCACTTCAGCCTCTGGCTCTGTGCACTTGGGTAACTTTGCTTTCTTTTTATCCTGTCTCCTTTTTATTTGAGGAAAAGGTGACTGGCAGGCTGGGATGCTGCAGCAGCTGGGGCCATGTGCAAGGGAAGGGATGCTGAGCCCGGTGCCATGCCCATCCGTGTGAGCACGGAGGGACAGACAGACACAAACTCACACTAGACCTCGTGCTACAACCCCAAGACGCCACTCCCCAAATTCTTGTTCTCCAAAATGAGCATGATCCTCTGCTACCAGCACTGCCACAGCAGCTCCACCCAGCAGAAGAGGTGGCCAGACCATCCATTCATGTCCGTGGACTACAGGCAGCACTGAAATGCTGAGAAATATAACCCGGGCTTCACAAGAGAGCAGGAAGGAAACCCAGGGCCTGCTCAGGCTCGCAAAGAAGCAAAATCTCACACTGACTTCTCCCTCCCGGTGGGGTTTTGTCCCCTTTCACTCATTCCTCAGCTTATCTCCACCACAAGGGGACATGTGAGCCAGAGGCCAGCTCTGACACCAGGACAGGAAACCTCAGCCCCTGAGCCACGGCTGGGGAGCGTGTGCTGGCCCCAGCCGGGCTATCAGGCTACAGAGGGGGAGGATAAAGCACAGGGCTCAGCAACAGCAGCCTCCAACCGCCGGGCTTGCTCGGATATTGGAAACACATGTTCCTTGGAGAGAAAGAAAAAAAGCAGCTGAATATCCCCACAATTGCTGTTAGCCGGCGGGTGAGAGAAACCAGAGTGCAGGCTGGAGAGGCTCCAGCAGGGGACATGGGGATGGGGCTCCACACCGCTGCCTGAGCAGCCCAGGAAGGGCAGCCGCTGCCACCCCAAATCTGCAGCCCTGCAAATCTGCAGGGTCTAAGCATCAGAGGCACTTTGGAAAGTTAAACACCCAAAGCAATAAGAAAAACCTAATGCTGCAACACTCTGACCTGCAGGGTCTGCAGATCAGGGCTGAGATAAGCGGGACCAACATGTTAGACTGGCTTAAAAATGTCATCTCCCTTTGAAATGTTTTCTGCTTTCTTGTATTAAACCATAAAGGTTTCGTCAGCCTCTTTTGCTCCCAATCAACAGCCAGTTACACAAGAAGAGCATAACCGACCCATGCAGTCATTTTATCCCAGCAAAGGATGCATTTTTGGTCTAACCACTGACAGAAGCAAAACAAAGTCTTTTCTATTGGAATAAATCTCTACATGGGGAAGAGGAAATGGCCGACATTAATACAGTGCTGGCGGCTTAAGCTGAGTTTTGAAAATGGACCCAAAAATCTCCCCATGCAGACAGAGCCAGAAGTGGAAGGAACTGACACAGATCAAAAAGAAACTTAGGTCTCGTTTTATGTTGTGACACTTTAAGCGCCCCAGATTTTCACTGTGGGCTATGTGCCTAGGAGGAAAAAAAAATAGAGCAAGATCTGGGCCTTTGATGCTGTCACTTGAGAAGTGCCAGAGCCAGGAGAGCTCTGCACTGAATAAACTCCATCCCACTTGCAGACTAGTCAAACAACCTACAAAATACCCTTAAAGGGTGAGGGTGTTTGCTCCCTCGGTAGTGGGAGGAAAAGCAGCTTCTCCCCTTTACAAAGGCAGGGGCACAGCAAAAACAATTAATGTTCTGTTTGCAAAGGCAGCCCTTCTGTCCAGTTTGAGAGCTTGGTGACTGATGTCCATCCTTCAATAGCTTCAGTAGCCCCCTGGAAGAGGAAACGCCACATTCCTCTGGGGTACAGCAGCTCTGCTCTGTTATTGTGAGGGCTCCACGTGCTCCAGCCTTAGGAAGGACACCTTCACGCTGTCCTCAAGCTCCTCAAGTGCCCAGGAAACATCCCAAGAATGACCATGATGGCTGAGCTGCCCAAGACCAAATGCAGGAGAGGGAAGGCCTGAGGACCTGAGTGAGGAGGGCAGGGTACGTACGAGTGGCCGGTGGCTGGGATGAAGTATATACAGCAGTGCACCCGCGTGTCGGGGATCCGCTTCTTCCGGTTAATGTTGATTTCCTCCTGCAGGTACTTCTCGTACTGGTCGTTGATGAACTTCATGATGGGCTGCCAGCTGCAGAGAGAGAGGAACATGGGATGATGTGTGAGGGATCTGGACCATCCCGAACCCTGACTGTGTGAAGCAGAGCGCAGCGAGTCACGGACAGAATCCCATCAAAACACACACAGGGAATGTTTTAGGTCCTGTCAGTTCCCATTCATACAGCAACTGCAGGGAAACGACAAACCTCACGTGTTCAACACTTGGCAACTCCATACACCACAGCGGGAGGGGATTTACTGGCTAGTGTAGACAAGCAAGTGCCTAAAAGTCCTTGTCTCCTCCTGAACACGTCTGCTGAGCAGGGCATCACCAGGAGCATCCCTTGGCTCCCTTCGCAGTGTCAGGGCACAGGCACAAGAGCAGCATCAAACCCCGCAAGCCCCATCTGGCTTGTGGTGAGAAGGCACCTGCTATAAGCCAGCCCTGCCCCTGCTGTCCCACACAGCCACCCACTGTCCCAGGGGCTCCTGGCAGAACCTTCAGAGCCACATGAGCAAGGTCAGGGACTGGCCAGGCTGGCACACAGCTGCTCCCGGCCGCAAACAAAGGTTGTCTCATGCCCAGAACAGCAGGATGTTTGTGGGCAATCAGATGGTCCAGGATCAGCCCTGGGGAGCATGGTACCACGCTGCCACCCACAACAACCCTCTTCCCTGCTCCCCACAGAGCACGGGTGGCACAAGACCAGGCTACAGCCCTCAGCACCAGCTCCAGGTCAGGATGCCCCGGGGCTTGGCTGCCTTCCCTCTGCTCCCATCCCCACGCCAGCGCAGCCAGCTCACCAGTTCTCATTGTTGATGTGGTCTCCAAAGCCCGGGGTGTCGATGACCGTCAGCTTCATGCGAACCCCCTTCTCTTCAATCTCTGAAATGGAGAGGAAAGCCAGTGCATGAGGCACGCATCAATGGGTCCTCTGGCCAAGCCCACCCTCCCAAAACCATGTGGAGGGCTTAAGCTTGCTCCCAGGGGAGAAATGCACCTTCAGAGCTTCTAACAGGCACAAATCAGCCCTCCAGAATGATGCAGCACCCAATCTACCCTGAAATGCCGCCCCCATGGCCACCTCACTTGTTCCCTTCCTTCATAACTAAGTCAATGCTGGTGGATAAAGAAGAAAAGCAATGTTTTCTCAGCACTGCAAGCATCTCTGGAGACACAAGGCAGAGCAGGACCAAAAGCCAAAGCACCAGGTGGAATCTGTAGAGCTCACCATGAGTGATGGATTTGATTTCAATGGTCTTGGGGATCCGCTCTTCAGAAGTTGGCTGTACAGATTTCCGGCTGATTTTGGATTTGAAGAGGGTGTTGATTAACGTGGATTTCCCCAAGCCGCTCTGACCTGGAAAAGAGCAGGATAACCCACAGTCAGCACTCACCACACAGGCTATTTTTTCAGGGATAGGGGATGCTGACAGACTCAGCCTGCACCGGATCTGCAGGAGGGAGGTGAGCGGTGCAGCTGCTCCCCTGCAGCCCCCCCCCAACTCAAGGAGCTCGAGTCCATACCAGGCAGGAGGATGCTGTGGGCCCCAAGCACCTTCCTCAGCTCCAGAGCAGCTGGTTTGCTGAGTGTGAGGAGGTCAAGAGCATCCAGCCAAAATGACAGCACCTCCGAGGACAGGCAGACACTGTCAGGGATGGTTCAAGGGCTCCAGTGACACTCAGCAGCCCTGAAGAAGGGCACAGGGACCAGAGAACCCTGGGAAGGAGCATACCTTCCTCCTCTGCCTCCTGCAGCTTCCCCTGTCCAGCTCCACAGGGACTTAGGAGCATCTTGGAAAGCCGTTAACTGGACAGAATCAGGAGTAGCAACAATTTTCCAAACCTCAACCCTGCAGCATCTGCTGCTGCTTCCCTGATGGAATTGCTTTTGCAACCAGACCAGCTGGCTGCACAGGCCCCTTTAAGTGGGTCCAGGCCAGGAGCTCCACTGAGTCCCACGAACAACATCGCAAGGGAGCACATCAGATTCCACAACTTTAACTAAAACAGCTTTTAGAAAGAAGCACTTTCATGCTTTATATCCCAGAGCTGAGGGCGATCTGTGCAGAAAGGACACCAGCAACTCTCAACTCTCCAGACCAGTTATTCCAAGAGCTTGGAGAACACCTTTACCAGAGCAAAGAAAACAGAGGAACTCCTCAATACCCAGAGAGCAGATGCTTGGCTTCAGAGCGGATGTTCCATGCCCCAGCAATCACTGCAGAGCTCCAGCAAACACCATGGGGGCCCCTTCGGCCCCATTCTGATGAGCCACATTGTAACCAGCTATTTCTGGTTTCCCCTACTTCCTCCAGGGCCCCAACTCATCCGGGCTGCCAATGCTAAGCCAAGGGTAGGGTCAACCAGCACATCAGCCCTGGCCAGCCCACTCCTCAATCAAACAGCAGTTTAGAGCTGAGTTTGCAATGCTACCATTGGCATGCTGCGATCCAGTGCAGGATAACTATGTCTGCCAGCCACTATCACAGCTGGGGTGTAGAAGAAACATGTGGACCAGGCTGGGGTCATGTCCTCCTGGTCCTCTGCTGCCTGAGAACACCTGAGGCCAAGCACAAACGGGCCTGAAGCCATGAATGCAGAAAGCCAAAGCGAAGCTCTCATTGCACTGCTCATCACTGAACAGAGCACATGGGGAGAGGAGGAAAGTGGGGTGAGAAGCTGCTAGAGCTCCTGGCAGTCCATTCCTGCCTGTCCAAGCTGCCAGAGCTGCACTGCCTGGAAGGGACCAGGGCCGAGAGCCACCACAACCACGGATGTGATCCCTCCTCTGCACAGGCAGACCTGAGCAATGGACAGGATGGCCTCAGTGGCTGAGCACAGGGCAGACCCGCTCCCACCTCCCCTGGTTCACAGCCCAACATGATGACCCCTGAGCTGAAATCAGGCAGGGGAAGCAGGGCTGTGACCCACTGCCCGGTCAGCTCTCTTCTTCCAGCTGCTCTGCACCAAAATCTGAACACAAAAGATGTGCTTTGGTCGGGTTTTTTTTTAAGCTTAGACCTTCCTTCTCGTCTCTACAGCCTTACAGGATACGGGGCTAAGCTGACCTCAGCCTGGAGCCTCCTTTCAGGGCTGGTGAAGCCCTTCTGAACAGGGACCCTGCTACTAGGGCAGAAGACTTTCAAAAATCCCCATCACAAGGACACTGGCAGCAGAGCTCAATTCCCACCTCCCGCACAGGATAAATTGCCTCCTTCCCCTCTCCCCTCACCTACCCCACTGTAAAACAGGGATTGCAACGATTTCAATGCAAGGACTAGCAACTTAGGATGGGTGGGAATAAAGGAGCTAAACTAATCTCTAGAAGCCTGAGCATCCTCTAGGGAAGCTCAGCAGGACAGGGGCTGGCTGCTGCCTTCCAGCCTCAGCAGAGCTTCTGCAGGGGCACCCCCAAGGTGCTGCTGCCCTCCTGCATCCCTCCCACATCTTCTGGGAGGGCCAGAGCTCCACTTGTTTATGCTGCCACGAATTCCCCAGCCTGTAAACAGTCAGCCCAGAGCCTGCCAAGGGACGAACAATGTTTTCCAGCCATGCTGCAGCACAGGCTTTCATACCACACACAGTGCTGCCAAGGCAAAGCTGGGCCCTTTCCTCAACATCCCTCCGCATCTGCAAAGCAGAAAGCTGAGATGCTGCACAGCACAGCCTGCTTGCAGGGATGGGTGCCTCTTCTGGCAGGGAAATAAGCGCCTAGCTCATGCAATCTTGCTTGTGGTCTCTCAGGATCAGTGCTGCGATCCCTCTGCCTTGGGAGTCCTGCTCCACAAAGAGCTGGGTTTGTTAAAAAGCCTTGCAGGAACTGATTCTGCAGCGACTGGGTTTGCAGCAATCTCCCAGCCTGGGGAGCCCTCTCCATAGATCGATTTTTGGATGAAAATATCAAAATGGGAAAGTCAGAGCATCAGCAGAACTCGCTGGGAGGCTACAGCACGCTTCCTTTTACAGAATTAGCAAACACTGGATCAGTCCATCCCGTAACCCCAGAAGCACCCGTTGGCTGCAGGAACTCCTACCCCATGGGCACCCTGCACAAACCTGCAGCCCTACACACCTCCTCACAGGAGGAGGCAGGATGGTGAAGCCCCACCGGCACTGCATGGGCCATGGCCTGGGCTTTGCTTTTCTCACCCCCCTGTGCTCCCTGCAGAGGTTGAGGCAGGGAGAGCTGCTGCCTGCACAGCTCAGTCCCGGGGAGCACAGCCCAGCTCACACGAAGGGCTGCACAGCACCAGGCAAAATACCAGTAGCTGGAAAAGAGCATAAAAGGCTCATTTCTTTTCACTTTTCCCCCTCACACTGTCCTGCAGTGCCCAGCTCTCCAGTACACCCAGCATTTTGCTGGTGGGCAGCTCATGCAGTCCCAGAGCAGAGGGGCTGCAGGAGCACAGACCCCCCCCCAGCAGATGCTGCAGCCAGAGCAGACAGTGGCCTCTGGCTGATAATAAAACTCCTTCCCGCCACCCCCCTGCAGCCTTGTAAAGCTACTGAACAGGAACTTGTAGGCACCAGGATTTGGACACACAACCTTCCAGCCCTCCCCACCAGTATGTGGACAGCTTCTGGGATGCTCTCATTCCCCCCTGTGCCACAATGTAGGTCCCCAACGGAGGCACCAGAGCAGAGGCACTCAAGCTGAATGCCCACCTATGCAAACCCCTCTTGCTGATCTTCATTCCCACCAGTAAATCACATGCAGCACTGTAGTTGTGGTGTGGTTGACTGAGCTGCACAGCACAATGGAAGAACACTCAGATTACCTAAACTGCTGGCAATCGTAGCAAAGATTATGGCTCTGGTGCATCAGCAGCAGTGCAAGCCCCTGAGCCCTAGCATGCTCTCTGACTGCTCAGACCAGGGCAGGGCTCCCAGGAGAGCAGGAAGGAAGCTCTCTGCAAGGCTTCAGTGAGTCCCAACACCCCTCAAGGTGCTCCTCTCTTGAATGTGCCCATGGGTATCACACCCCAAGACATTAGAAGATGCATGGGACCACAGGCCATGTCACACTGACAGCTTTAACAACAGCTGAACTCAAGCCAGCCCCTCGGGAGCAGGGTTTGCTGCCTCCTAAGGCTGAGACCCCAATGCTGAGCCTGAGCTGCTGCTCCTGAGGAGCCTCCAGA
Organism: Nestor notabilis; assembly: GCF_000696875.1. Classification (NCBI taxonomy): domain Eukaryota; kingdom Metazoa; phylum Chordata; class Aves; order Psittaciformes; family Psittacidae; genus Nestor; species Nestor notabilis. The sequence continues at coordinate 74,031 of NW_009912341.1, forward strand.
GAGGCCAAACCCCACCACAGCAGAACAAAACCAACTCGCTGACCACGCTGCGAGCAGCTGGCACAGGGGGAAAACTCACCCACGACCATGATGTTGAACTCGAAGCCCTGCTTCATGGCTTTCCGTCTCATCTGCTCCAGGATGGCGTCGATCCCCACGTAACCGAAGTCTGCAGCCGGTTTCTCCGGCCGCGTCGGCGCCGCCTGCTTGGGGCCGGCATCCCGAGGAACGTCCGTCATGCCGGGTGCGTGGCTGGGAACTGCCTCTGGACCTGCAGAGGAAAGAAGAGGGTGGTCAGGGGTGGCAGGCAGTGCCCAGCACACAGGGACGCTGCTGCTCCTGGCACGGAAGGAAAGGAGCTGCCTGTTGCATCCGAAGCGTGAATAAAGCATGTGCAGAGACTCAGGGCACCAGGAGGCTAAGAGGGAGAAGGCACGTCGGATCTTCCTTCACCTGTAACTATTAAATTTGGGTTTCCCCTTTTTAACTTACTGGATTCACCTTCATCCCTGCCCACATCACCAAGCCTGCCACTGCAAACGGATGCTGCTGTGGGAGCAGTAGGCACACCAGGGAGCAGCAGATCTGCCACCAAGGAGTGGAACCCAGCACGGAGAAAGTCCTTGACCCAAGGCTGGATTTTACTTAAGTGAGTGATGAAGGCTTTTAGCAACAGAGCCCTGTGCCCAGGCACTGCAGTTAAAGGCTTGCAGACCTACACAGCCTGCCTGCCCTCCTACCACTGTAATTACAGTGCTATGCAGTCTGCTGCTGGGAATGCCTCACAGCCACGTTTCAGGGAACAGGGTGGCTTTGAGGACACAGAAGAGTCCTCAGCATCTACTGACACGTGCCTTCCTCCAGCTCCGTCTGACACAGTGCAGAGGCTGCTGGCTCCAGCTTGCAGAAAACCCCAAACCAACCCGTCTGCATCAAAACGGGTCATGCCAGACAACACCCACACAGCCACAAAGCTTTTGTGATCTTGCTCTAATTCTGCCGATACCAATCCTTCAGCCTCCAGCTGAAGAGACAGGGCCATCGTCAGCCCTGCAAGACAGCTCCAGGTCAGCAAAGCACCTCAGGAGAAGCAGATGTACACCCACAGCTTCCTAACAAAATTGGGGGAACCATCCACTCCCCAAAGCACCAGGAGCATCTGACACCAGGAAGGACAAACTGGCCCTGATGCACTACTGGGTGATGTAGTCTGCTCCCAGCCAGCCCCAGCTCCTTCGTGTCACCCACAGTGGATATAGCAAATATCACGAAGGCAGAGCATGGATCAGGTCAGCTGGGTCCTTGAAAGCTCTGGAAGTATCAGCTGTGCAGAGCAAGCTGCTCTGGTGCAGGCATGGAGAGAGAGGCTTTAGGAAAACACACTTCTGAGAGCTCTCCCCAACCCCAGGAGGCTGCTGCTGGATGCCTGGGTCCCTGCAACCACCAGCCTGAGCAAGCATTTTATCTTTGTTCAGCTTCTTGCAATGCATATTTATGAAGATGCTGATGATGCAGATTTGGAAGATCAGGCAGAAGTTCCTCCATTTGAGGGTGCTGAGGTGCTGGCACAGGGTGCCCAGAGAAGCTGTGGCTGCCCCATCCCTGGCAGTGTTCAAGGCCAGGTTGGACACAAGGGCTTGGAGCAACCTGCTCTAGTGGAAGGTGTCCCAGCCTGTGGTGGGGGGTTGGAACTGGGTGAGCTTTAAGGTCCCTTCCAACCCAAACCATTCCATGATTATTTGCAAAGGACTTACTGCAAAGTCCTCATCCTCATTCCTTCAAAGAGCAACAGGGCTCTCAGCTCAGTTTCTCAACCCCACTGTTATTTCTGGCCTTTGATGAGGTGCTGCCTGGTTTTCTCTCGCACCCTCCAAAGGCCTTTGTAGGAACATGGCTGGTCCAAAGGGGCTCCTCCAAACACAAGCCCATCATCCCTTCTCCAGTGATGGCAGGAGCAGCATCAGACAGAGCTCGCTGTGGTCTGCAAGGCGGAAGCGCTGGTTTCCTGCGAGCACAGTGTGCTCTAACACAGGCCAAGCAGAAAAAAGTATAGAAAAAGAATAAAAAGCAAACACAAACCTGGTCCCAAATACTGTTGGGTCACTTTGAACACTTTTTTCCACCACCACTCAGTCCCAGGCTATGCAGACCAGCAGTATTCACAGAGCTGCCAGAGAGCAAACGCACATGGTAGCAACATGCTCCTCTGGGGGAACACATGGATTCAGGCTATTGCACAGCTGGAAACGTGCTGCCACACCGCCCCTCGCAAAGCTGATCAACGTGGCATGCCTGAGGTCTCATAGCAGATCCCAAATGAGCCCTGCTTCAAGATCGCAGGGCCAAAAGTGGAGAAAACCCCCCAGATACCACTAGGGGGAAAAAAAAATCAAAAAAAAGACTAAATCACATGGAAAATATGCTGCCACCAGCAGCAGGACTGGGTTATGCAATGGCTCCAACTCCCCCAGGCACCACTTGCATGCATGGAAGAGAACCTGAAGCATTCTGGTCCTGCTGGATGGGACAGCAGCCTGAGAAATCGATGCAGATAAGGTCCAGCAGCATGCATGGAGAAACAAAGAAATTAAATGGAGCAGAAAGCCACCCGCTGCATGTGACAAAGGCCAGGAGCATCTCCAGCACCTCCTGGCTGCTGCTCGTCTATCAAGCTCTGCTAAGGAGCAGCCAGCAAAGGGGTGACCCCCTCCCTGGGCAGGGGGACGCGCAGGCAAATCTGTCCCCAGCATAGGGAGCAGAAGCTGCCTCACCACGTTGCTTTCAGTGTGAGAAGGAGGGCTCGGGGCTCCCTGGGCCCCAGCAAGAAAAAAGGCACAGGAAGTGCGGGGCGATGGCAGGCAGAGGTTTGTCACCTGCAGAGCACGCAGGCGCGCTGCCACCAGGGATGCACCTGAGCAGCACAGCCCACGAGCAGCACAGCCCAAGCTGCTCCAGCTCGCCTGGGGGGAAAAAGTGATTTAAAGGACATTTTCTTCTAGCATCTAGGTCCTACTTGGGAAAAACACAATAAAAGCTAATATATTGCAGCTAAGAGTGTCTCCACGACAGCAGGGATGCAACAACACATATGGCCCCGCAGCACCGGCAGACTCCCAAGGGAAATGCTGCAACCTAGACCTTCACTTTTCAGCTTCCCAGCATGAAGCTGGTCTTTTCTTAGCAGGGACTCCAGGATCCCACTTGCTCCCAGGGGGTTGTGCCAGCAGAAGCAGGATGTGCCCAAGCCGCAGGACCACTGCATAGCACAGGTATACGGGGATGCTGTGCTGGGTGGCTGGGAGCACTCCTGGCAGACACTTGTCTGAAACAGAAAGATCCTAGAAATAACTTGGAGCAGCAGCAGTGGCTGCCCAGGGCACACCATGGCCAGATCCATTGTGCTCTTTGTGGGGACAGTGCCAAACTTGCAGCATTCCCGGTGCCAGTATTGCTTAGCTGACCCTTCCAGAGCGCTGCAAGGAGGGATGGACTGATAAACACCCTACACTGTCAGAAATTCCTGACTGCCACCAGGTCCCTGACAAGAGCAGGCTCAGACCTCACGCACCACTGCTTCACTGCTTGCTTTGCTGATGGGGGCAGAGCCTGCAGCTCCCTCCTTCTCGCATGTTCCTGGATAAACATAAAACATGCAGGAACATGTGCTTGTGCCATATTTAGACCTCCCCTGCCAGGGAAACCTTCTCCACATGTGCACAGATGTTGAGACTGTCAGGGCAGCGCCACACAGAGCGCGACCATGTCCACAGCTCCAGCCCAGGCACCAGCCTGACTCAGGACAGCTGCTCCAAAGCTGATTTTGCCAAAGACTCGGAGCTGTTGTGCTGTAATTGATGTGTGTCAGGCATGAGCCAAACCCAACATCTGCGAAGCAGCAGATGAAAGGCACCCCGCAAGGAGGGGAGCCCCAGGAGCCCCCCAGGAGCCCCCTGCTCCTCCAGCCAGCTGGATGCCATGCACGGGACGGGATTTGCGGAATGCTGCACTGATGCCACTGATGCAACATCCCAGGTCAGCTGCGGGCAGGGGATGCAAACACAGGCCTTGGGCTCATTTGGAATGCCTGGCAGTCTGCATCGGGGATTTGGGAAAGGGTTTGGTAGGAGAATGGTGTGTCCACTGCAGATACAGAAGGTTAAATAATCCTTGGAGAGGCTGAACTAGGAACATCTCACATACCCCAGCTCCTGGCTAGTCCCAACAGCTCCATGCTCTGCTCCAGCAATGCATGGGGAGAGGGATGCTGGCGATCTGGAAGGGCAGAGCTGACCCTGCACTGCTCATGGACCTGGTTCTCAGTGGCTACATAAAGCCACCAAGAGAGGCCAGGAAGCTGCACCTCTGCATGGCCCCACCACCAGACTCAAACCATTCCACACTATGTGGTTGTACATGCAGTCAACGGAGAAAGGCTAATGCTTGCTGGGCAAACCAAAGCAATGCCTCTGGATGCAGGGAGCACCAAGCTTTTGCCACCAGTGATTCTGCAGCCACTTCTGCAGAGCTACAAGCACCCATTAGACCAGAACACTGCGGTGGGATAACTCCCCTTCCCTCCACACAACAGAGACTGGAAACACTGAGAGCTTCCAGGTTTGCTGGATGGGTTCACGTGAACACAAAGAGAAGATTCACAGCAGCAAGCAGTGGTATATCAAGGTGTGAGAACACAACTGCTTCCCAGGCAGCTGAGCATCCCTTGTGGATGCTCAGCTTTCAAGGGAGCAGCGTGGACCAAGTAACCTGTCAATTTTTGGAAGCAGCGGTCTTACAAAATTGTGCCTGTAGGGTGTAACAGAGACATTTTTGGAACCAAAGGGTGAATTTATAGTTCCTGGTTAACTACAGCCAGCCAGCGGGACTGCACAACTCACCCCTCTGCACACCAGGCTAGTGACCACAAGCTATGGAAACGGATCCAACCCATGGAGGAGGTGGCAGAGCCACAGCTTTCTCTTCCAAGGGGACAGGAGTCAGGAGGGAAGGAGGCAGCAAAGCCACGGCTGGATACAAACCCAGAGTGATCCAGGCACTGCTGCCCTGTCGGAGCCATTGCGGGATCCCCCAGTGCTGCACACAGCAGATCCACACTGGTCCCAGAGGAATGTGTGGGTACCAGGGAATGCGAGACACAGCTTGGGCTGAAACTGCACCCCGGAGGAGGGCTCATCCTGGCATGCAGAGCCACCACCACAGACCCTGCAGCACCAAACTGTAACTTAGAGATGTTTCTATTCTTCAATTGCAATCATCTGCACTGGCTGGCACAGCCAGGCCCAAGCTGGAGCCTGTCCCTCGCATCCCTGGGCACGAGGGCATGGTCTCGGGCTGGCCACCAGCCCAGGCCTACCTACCAACCGGTTACATTTCCTTCTCAGCTTCTATCTCCACCCAGGTGCCAACAGACACAACCCAGAAATAGTGGAGGATGCTTAACTACACTTACTTAAGACTGAATCTACACAAGAGCTGTCAGAGAGGTGGCCAGGTGCCTCCTGAGCATGAAGATGCTCCAGGTTTGAAGTCTTCTACTCACGATGGGGGATACATCCATGTTGAGAGATCAGAAAAGGAAGCAGAGATTCCTGCTCTGGATCAAGCACTTCAGTAGGTGACCAGACAGGGTCACAGCACCGAGCCATGGGCACAAGCCACAGACACACACAGCGTGTTGAACCATCCAGCTCGCTCCCACATGCTCTTCCGTCCTCTCCCCACTCCGGAAACAGTCCTCCACAGCTCACCCCTTGCTAGCTCTTTCATTTAGAAGAGATGGATGCTCCAGGGCTCCCCAGCGCTGCTTCCCTTCCGGCTTAACCCTCCGGCTGCCGCAAGGTCCAGCCACGGATGTCTCTGGGCTGGGATGCAGCAAGTTCATCCCGGAAGTCAAACTGTGGTGCCAGCTCTGCCGGGATGCAACCTCAAGTGTTCACAAAGTGCCACCTGGGAGCTCAGGCATAAGCCCCTGTGCTGCCTTGGTGCACCCCAGGTATGGTGCAAGGCCTGTGCCCCCCATACCACCGTACCCCACTCAGACACGTGCCAGCCCTTGCAGCACAGCGGCAACTGCACATCCTCGTTTCTTCAACCACGTGGGGCAGCAGCTCTAAACCACCTACAGAGACCTACAAGGAGTTGTTACGCTGTTCTCTTGTTTTCCCAGAGAAATTTAAAAGGAAGATGATCATAAATAACTCCAAGTCTTGTCTGTTCCAGTCTTGCAAACTAAGCCTCAGGCACGTGGAGGTCCTTGGGGCCATACAGCCCAAGGTCTCCCTCTGTAAGCAGCTTCCCTGGAGGTGGAGTGAGAGCTGACCCCAAGACCAGCCCTGCCTCGCTGTGCATGACCCCATCACCAGGCAACTCTCCTGCACATCAAGACCAGCAAAACCTACTCCATCAACCAGCCCCACGCAGCCCTTGCTCCCTACAGACAGGCTCGGGGTGCCCAAGGACCCCCATAAAGCTGACTCCCTTGTGGGTCTGGGGAGAGGACCCAAGCCCCTGTCCATCCTGAGCGATGGTGTTCACAGGAGGGATATAGAGGACCCTTCCCAGCCCCTGGGTGAGAGAAAGCACCTCTCACCCGCCACTGCTGCTCCGCAGAGCTCTGTATGCTGAAAACAAAGAAGCCGGCCACGCTCCATAGCCTCAGCTCGCCCCAAGAGCGCTGCAGGAGGAATCTGTCCGGCCCCAGGCCCCCGTGGGCACCTGGCACAGGCACCTCCAAACCCGGCTGAGCTCCCACGCCGACCTCTGCAGCCACAGCAAAGGACCCGAGGTGCGGGAGTAACCCGTGCTCGAGGGGGGGTTTACACTCGGGGGCTTCGTTTAGCTTGTAATTATTTTGTTTGCTTGGGGTTTTGTTGTTGGGTTTTCCCCCTCTTTTTTGTGTTTTGGTTTTTCAGGGGTAAGGTTTTTGTTTCTTTCTTCTTGGTTTTCCTTTGTTTTTTTTAAGAAGGCCAGCTCTGTCCCAGACGCCCCGAGAGACCGTTTATGGGGGGCACC
>NW_009912342.1:0-45291 GCF_000696875.1 Nestor notabilis
CCCTGAGGGAAACCACTCGTTACTGGTCTCCTAATGGACATGGAGCTGTTTACTGCAACTCTTTGCGTGCAGCCATCCAGCCAGTTCTTTAATAAATTTTGGAATTTAGATAGAGGTATGCTTCCGTTTTGACCCTAAACAGGATTTTAAGGCTAACACTGTGTCATGTGAAATATCCTTTTTTTAGTATAAAGGCACATTAAAACCTTTAAATTCATTACTAGAATTCTAAGAATGCAGTACCCATGGACTATTTTTTCACCATTTATGTTGGGTTTTATATCATATAATAAAAATAAGTATTTCTGATAGGATGCTTTCCCTGCCCTCACCATGGAAACATTTCCAGAGGTAACATTGCTACAGGAACATTGTTGGTCATTTAAATTAAAATGTAAGATAGAAACACAAAAATAACTGTATGTATGCTATTCCATTTCACTTCAGGTTGGTGTACTAAATGTTGATAAACACTATCAAAATTCATACTTGTGTGCTTTAATATCACTAATAAGACAAAGGAAAAGTGATAAATAGTTATCACTTGTTTATAAATAACTTTTGGAGAACAAATCAGAAATTCCACCGAGAATCTTCTTAATCTTTGATGCTGATGTTACACCGGATAATATGATGCTGATTGCAAAAGAAATACCATCATGCACTGTGTCCGAGACATTGAGTTCACAGCAGGAGTAGGGGAATGACACTAGATCCTCATTAATGTGTTGCAATTGCAATACGCTATTGATAACTGAAACTCCTTTAGTTGCTTGTCAGTGTGCTCAGCTTGAAGGAAAGAAGCTCAGATCTGAGACTGCAGAGGAAAATCTTTTTTCTGCTTGAACCAGGTTTTTTGTAGAAAGCTCTTAGTATTTTCACTGTTTATACTGATATGTTTTGTTTTGTTTTGCTTTGCTTGCGGTTAAAAGTGGTGCTCAGTTGGGATTACTTCTTATTTTGCTTGTTAAAAACTGCAGTGAATGTTCAGAAAGGGTATCCAAACTCTCAATTAAGAGAAAAACATTTCCCCAGGCTGTTTTGGGGTTTAGGTTTGTTGGATTTTTTTCCAGTCTCACATAACAGATCCATAGTCTTCTTCATCGCAAGACAGAGAGGGTATAATTTACATTTTTATTATTGTATTTTGTGGATGGAATTTTCTATGTACTCTGCAGTACATAGAAAGTACTGCATAGAAGAGTACATACTACTCTTGCCAGTCATGTTTGTTTCTCTGACAGGTATGTAAAGCATGTTGGATTTGAGTCTTAGAAATGTTTTCATTTTTCTTTCAGTTATACCTTTTCCATAAAAACAGAAATTAATTTTGTTGAAGTGATCTTTCTGTAACATGAAAGAGCATCACATGAAGCTTTTCATAGTCACCACAAAAGCTTATTTATTAGCTGTTTTTCAGCACCCATGATTAGTATTGCTGGCCTTTAAAAAACAGTATCCCCTTTCTTGAGGGATTACGCTTTTGATATGTGATCCTATGGCTAGCAATATATAGCCCAAGATTTCTGTGTCCATAGAAAGTAGAGTTCTTGTTACACTGATCTGCTTATTCAATATCAATTATCTGCTAAGTTTGGGACACGTGAGTTTAAGAGGTTGTTTGATCATTCAAAGGCAAAGCTACCATACCTTTAGATAAAACCCAAACTTTATTGTCTATCACAGCTTTCCAACTCAGATATATAGTTGTGACCTATCTGTTCTCTAGCTACACACATGCGAGATGGTTTGACTTTAATATATACTAGATAATTCTAAGGTATATTAGATATGGTGGACGTACATACTAATTCTCTAGCAGTAACTTTCATATCAGATTCATTCAATTCATAAATCAAAGTGACATTTTCCAAGGGACAGAACCTAGTATCTGGAAATCAGCAGGTATTCTTTGGTTCTTCACATATCCTTACAAGCCATTGCTAGGAATGAGTCTGAGATCAGAAGGCACCATGCAATCTTGTCAGGAAGAAATCAGAACTTTTCAGACATGAGCTGTCAAAAGGTGCTGCAAAAGGAAAAATTCTGCATTGATTACCAAGTTAATCAAATATAGTTTGCAGTATTAGTAACACTTGACATTTTCACAGTGCATTTATTGTTCCCCAATTATATTTACAGTATGAATTAAACCAGTCTCAACTTTTACTATTAGTGATTTGTTTTATAGAATGGTATAACAAGGTGCAGAATATTGCTGTGGATTCAAAAATAGACAAAGTCTAATTCCTAATTTCTAATCGCAGTTGTCATTTCACTAAATAGTGAAAGACAACATCAGTAGCATTCACAATGGCATAACAATAGTAATAACACTGTGTGATTATTATGTTGGACTCATCTTGAATCTGTTCAACTCAAGTGACTTCTGGAGTCTTATTCTGAATTATTACAGTTTGACTGAGGCTCGTTCCCCTAATGGTTCCACTTTTTTTTTTTTTTTTTTTTGCATGGGTTCTTTATTATTCATACAAATGTCAAAGAAATCCAAACAGAAAAACCCCACAAAAATAAAACCAAACCAAAGAACAGCTCCACACAGATGGAACAGCTCCACACAGATGAAAAACTATCCACCAAAACCTTTTATTAGAGCATATGATTTTTGTAATTCAAAAAGAATCTGCGAGACTGTAAGAGTGTTTGTCATCTAAACACTTATGCTTGTTTTAATCTTCCCAGACTAGTGAAGTAAAGCAATCTGCTGAAGCACATGTTTCTTCAGGAGAAAAATTTGCCGTATAATAACAGATGGTTTTCTCTGACTCAGTGGATCAGTCTTTCAGCACAGAGAATAGGAACATCCTAGAGCATTATATTCCTGTTTCCTAGAGGGTTGTGTCATGTGTTCAGAACTATAGTTAAGTCAAAGTGTGAGCTTCATTGATTAGTTGCGGAAAGAGTGATGAAAGTGGCATTGATCCCTGGAGCACCTACTCTAAAATCCCTTGGGATCTCCAGAGGCCCCCTACCTGTTTTCTGCTCAGAGATAGATGTTGAAACTAACTGTTCAATCACCACTTTCTTAAACAGCCACTTGAGACCTGGCTTGTAAGGCAAGGCATGAACAGAAATTTTTTTTCTCCAAATTTAACACACAATTTAGAATCTAATTCTAATGTAATATAAGTAAGCAGAAGGTAAATGTAGCTGCAGTAGTTTACAGCACAGCTCAGTTTTGTCTTTTGAAATGTGTTTTTCATTTAACTCTGTGACATAACTGATTTGTCTCTGGTGCCTGAGGAGGCACCTTAGTTTGGCAGTTTGCTGTGTGGCTCACCTTTGGAGCAGTGTCCAAGAACTTCAGAGATGCATCACTAATTCATATTAGGATGGGAGAAAAATTGTGTGAGGAAAAAACTGCTCTATAAGAGTTGTCTACAAGGTATCTCATTGGCAAGTTATTTTAAAAAGGTCAGGCTGGACCTGAAGGCATATCAAGCTCCCCCTGGAATTGTTGAAGGCATTCAACATTGCTGTGGGAGGGCCACTTTCAAATCAATCCTCATGGTAAGACAATGAAACCAAATTAAGTTTTGCTTATGTTTTGGTTGTACACCACAGCATAATGTAGAAGGTAAAAATTTATATCTGCATCTGTCAGTTTTGACAAAATGAGGATACTTGAAGAAGTGGCTGAGAGAAATAAAGTTCAGTTAGGCCTTTTCATAGTCTTACAAATTTTGGAAGTATAGCTAGAAAGCTGAGCAGGTACGATGACCTTCATGGTCCCTGAACATTTGCTTTTTAGGAAATTCTTCACTTCAGCCACAAAGCCAAAGAGCACACTGGATGAAATCACCAGCTTCTATATTTCTGAGAATAGAATGGAACAGAACAGTACAGAACAGAACAGAACAGAACAATTACTTTGGTGCAGCTACTTGGCTTCTGCTGAAGACTTTTACCCAGGGAAATCAAATTCAGAAGTAATGTAAGGTTGACTGGGGAGGTAACATTGTGTTTGGGAGCCAGAAAAGATCAGAATAAAGGAGCTCTAGTAGGTCTGGATAAGGACTTTATCCAAAATCCTTTCTCATTAGTAGTGAAAGTACTCAACATAAGTAAAATATAAACAAGCAAGCTACAGACAAGGCAAAGCCAGGAACTGTCTTTTTATAGTAGATGTTTTTGTTGAGATGCTTAAGTTTAGAGCTACAGTTTTTAATGAATTTCTTACAACCTGATAAAATAAAATACAGTGGAAATTGTTTTTGGGTTGTGTTTATTTTTTTTTTTGTGACTACCAAATCACTGAACATGCAACAGTGTAATTCATGGAGTAGCTAGAGATTTTCTCTTGTAATGAAACTTTTTGACACTGTGGAACAGAAAATTTAGTACTCCTTATTTGTTCTCCAATTGTGAGGGAAACCATGGCATAATTCCCTTTCAGAAGAGCTACTAGGATGTCCTAGAGCTATTACTAAGGATATTGTAAATGTGACCAGCATATTACCATGGAAGTTTTCCTTACAGTTTTTATTAGTATTGCTAAAACACAGGGATGGTTATGGGAGATTTGGATTCACATTATCTTTGTGACATACATTTCTGAGGCAAGCCCCTTAGATTTAGACAGAGTATTATAATCCCATTCATTGACCACCTGGATCCTGAGCCAATGTCTGATGGATCAAAGAGGGTTGTTCCTGCTTATACCATTAGAACAATAGGGGTAAAGGAAGTTTTGGGTAGTAGGAGTAAGGCAGAATGGTACGAGAGAGGACAGATAGTGATGCACTGCAGGCATACCTGGCTGTAAATAATTTACTGCTGGAACAACATGGCAATGTTCATACCTTATAGTCAGCTGTGTCATCTTGACTTGGACTACATCCAAAATCTCATCACAGCTTGGGTAGACAAGTCATGAAGATCACTTTTTCTCAAACCCCAACTGACTTCTGTACAACTGGCTGTACAACACTGAATATAATCTACATATTAAGTATGTAGTAGGTATATAATATATAAACAATACACCCCCTTTAACAGTTTTAGCCACATACTATACATATTCCAAAATTTCACCAACTTTGATAGAAAATTTGGGAGTGCAGGTGATAAGAAAAATCTTATTTAAATTTATTTTCTAGTTGAGAGAAGCAAGTAAGATGTTGGCAAAATTTGCTGTTGTATGACAACAAAAAGTCTCTTTTTTGTCTCAAAATGAAATGAGATCTTGGATGTAGTAGCTGCTTCATTACAATGTTGCCTGTGTCCATGAGTGCATATGTGCCATGGCAAGAATTTTTATTTCCTATAATTCGTAAAAAAAGGAAGGGTTTTTCCTCTGCAGCGTACATACAGGATAGGAAGTGGATAAACTGGGAGAGTGGAGAATATACAGAATCTTTTTTTTCTATAATGGAGTGGCATACAGATAGTGTGAAGGAGTCTCTACTTGTTTTTAGCACATGCTTAGCTCAATTTCTACACTCCCAAAAGCATAGCAGATACACTGGGTTTCAGGCAAAACTTGAGGTGTTAGCACTGATCACACTACCTAGAGACTCTACTGGTGGCAAATTCCTTAAAGGCAAAAGAAAAAGAAGACCATAGTGAAGGAAATCCCTAGAAATCATTTTGCCTCTTCCTTGTCCTCCTCACTCCCTATCTCCACATCTGTGCATTCATGAGCAAACATGACATAAATTATTTGCAATCAGAAACAACAGGAAAGATGCTTTGAAATATGTGGCAATGTTTGAAGTTGTTGATAAAGTAAATCAATGGTTTATGAAATAGATAAAAGTATTGAAATCCAATAAACATGTTCCCAATCCTGGAAATAGTTATGCGTATATTGAACTCCAAAGGGCTGACTAGTCATGAGCTTAAAATTAAGCATATCCTTAAGTATTCCTAGTCTTGAACTTTTGAGGCTGCTATTTTAAATACCTCCCAGTATTTAATGTTCACATAAAGTGGTGTGAACTTTTTAAAAAAGCTGAAAATAATTTGAATAAATGAATTAATATTTCCTTAGAAAAATAAACAAGTGATAGATAAGTGTAAAGAGCTTAAAAGGTAAGTTACTTATTTTAGAGGAAATTATGACAATTTAAATGCAATTTGCTTTTTTTATCAAATTTTAAGGCATTTAATACCCACATATTAAATCTTTTTGCTAATGACTTACCAGTTTTAAATACTTTACAGTAATGACTTATATAATTTGAAGTGGTTATTTCCATACTTCATTACTTTCCCCCAAATGATCATTGATTTGCTAATTAGTTGATAGTTTAAAGCCTGAAGACGTGATGTCCTTGAAAATGTTTTAAGTGTCTTGTTCAGGGCAAAAATAAAATACCATCTTTGAAATGCCATTCACTAGTAATTTTAGTGGGGTTTTTTTTAGCCCATTATGGAATGAGAGAACCTTTCATTTCATATTAATTAGTAGTTTGTGGCAAGTTACTCAGAAATCAACATATTGCACCAAAATTTCATTCAGTAAGATATCTCCCTGGACTCAGCGGGTAGCTATAATGTGTCTTTGAACAAAACCCATATTTCACTTGATGTAAAAAGACTTCCAATTTTCACTGTGTCATTTCTGTTCTACATAACAAATTAACACCACATAACTTTTGTCCCCTTCCCAGCAGGCAGGATGAATTAGTACAAGATTTCTTAACCTCTTGCTGAGTTTTTAAAGTTTTTTTCATAAAAATTTTGACCATACTCTAGGAATTCATCTGACTGACCTCTTTGGAGAAGTACTCCTTGAAGGACAAAAATCTACCACACTACAGGAGCTGGAGGGCACTTTCTTTTGAAAAAGCAAATACTCAGCAGGTGCGTCCCTCAGACAGAGAAGTGCTGTTGCAAACTCATGCCCTTAGTTACAACACCCAGGATGCATTTTGGGAACTCCTCTGTACGGGAAGCTAAACAGAAACTGTCAAGTGCACGTTCAAATTATGAGCTTTTGTGCTTGAAATGCTTTGTTTCTCCTGTTGCAGTTCTAAGCCTGCCCTTAAGACTCAATAAATGTTTCTTTATCATTAAGTGTTAATCAGGGTCAAATTGGGAAGTTAAGGATGTTCTGCTTTTACATACACAGCAAATCCCAAGAAAACAGTAAGTGGGCTCACCCTGACCTGCCTGTACTGTAGGGCACCTGGAGGGACTTAGTGCTTGTCAAATCCTCACAGATGTGAGGAATGCAGAGACATGGAGGGCACACAAAAAATAATACTCCAACAGGCCATGGACAGCCAGAGGCAGCCAAAGGATTTAACTAATTCTGGCACAGTGCAGGATTAAAAATATGGCTCAAACCATTTCTTGGAGATGAAACAAGGTTATCTCTATGTGTGGCTGGGAAAAAGGCAGCATGATATTTTTGGAATTGGGTTCCCTTATGTATGTGTGCATACTTTCACTATAATGCCCAGGCTGGTGGGTTTTACTGCTTTACTGTTCTGTCTGTCTCTGACTAGGCATCTATCCCTTCTTATCTTCTGTATTTTCTTCCCTTCTTCCCAACATTTGCAACTAGCAGTGTGCTACACATCCATAAGCCATATTGTATGTTCCTGTAAATTGCAGTTTCTCAAGGTCTTATTAAGCTATATTCAGTAAGTCTAGAAAAATATGTCCTGGAGACTTATGCATTTATTAATGGTGTTCTCCTTTTTTAAACAGTAGCATTATCACATTACTGAAGAGTTGCTAAAGAGAAGAGAAACCAGTGAAGAAAGGTGTGGTTAAATTCTAAATTGATATTTGTGTATCAGTACAAATACTGGCACATAGGTAACCAGAAACAGGAGTCAGATGGTCCAATTTGTGACATCCAGTACTAATCCTGAAAGAATTCCTCATTAAAACAAAAATCCTTGTGTGATTTAAGAAATAAATACTTCTGTGTGACAGCCTTATGCCAGTGGCACCACGTGGTGACCTCTCCCTTCCCAGTAACAATTTGTTCAGTTCTTCAAAATACTAGCACTTACAGACCAATATTTTTTCCTTCTACTCTAACAGTACTTAAAAGTACATAATTTTAATTCTTCCCCCCTCAACCTGTGATATAATAAATGAGCATTCTTTTGTATCTGATCTACTAACAAAGCTAGACTGTGTGAAGTTAAGGGAAGAGAAAATTGAGTACAGAAACAATGAAACAATCAGTTCTCAACAAGGAGCAGGATAAAGATTGTGATTTCTGAAGGATATCTCACTTCTATACCACCAAGAAAGCAGTGAGAATTAAACTTACAGTGTGCAAGAGATAAAAGGGGCCATTTTTAAAATTGTTTTGTGCTATTATTTATGACATGCAGAATTATATCTCCTGTAAAACTGTATTTAAGATCATCACAATCAACTGTCAGTAGCAACTTATTCTATTAACATGAGTGAATTGCGAATAGATGCAGACATTTGCCCTATTCTGCCATTGAAGAAATTGAAGCACAGGGAGTTGTTGGGTTTTTGGTTTTGGTTTTGTTTTTAATAATTTTTAATAATTACCTGAAATATTACCTGGGTTTAAATTATGGCACCAGGGAAGTGGTAGAATTTAAAAAATAAAATAGATTTTGTAAGTACATTTACTTTCCATGCTTTCATTTCAGATCCTCCCCTACTTGAAAAAAAACCCAAGCAGTGACCCAAGCTTCTCCTTCACCTTCATTCACAGCTCCTCTTCAAACCATCCCAGAGCTCTGGCCCCTCTTGCCATTTCACATTACTCAACATGCTTTAAACTACATGCCTACATTCATAGCTTTGAATAATCTTGCCGCAGTGCAGAATGGAAGAAAATTAAAAGAACGTTACGAATTCATTAATTTTCAGATTATTGAAAAGTCTTTTTATTAATCTCCTCATCTTCTCATCCCACATTCTCACACATATTCACTCTAGGGAGACATACTCCCAGCAAGAAGCTATAAATATTTCATTTACTTATGACACAGTTTAAAATTAATATCTGGAAGCAATCAGAAAATAGAAAAAGCAGATTATTTAACTTCCTTTAGCACTGATAGGAAGATATTATCCACTAAGAGACACTTCCATAGTGGGCATATGAATCTCTAAAAAATACTATTTAATAGCACATTATTTAATGCCCAATTACAATAGAACTGTGGTAGAATATGAACAATTGTAAATGAGTTCATTATTTTTCAAAGTTGTTACACAAAGAATAACAAATAGTTTCTGAAAGTTGGCAAAAATATGCAGTTTTATCAGAAAATTAATCTTTATTGAAGATTTGGGGGACTCTACATAGTGTGTGATTGAAGCTCAAAAATCTGAGTGGGACAGAAAGATGGGAAATATCTTCATATTTATTAAAATTCTAATTTAAGAACAATGGAAAAATAAAAGGTTCGCTTTACACAGAAGAGACAAAGGACAGAAGAAACAGCACATTGTTCCATTCGACCTATTTCCTTCTTTCTTGATGGGGAGGAAACATGACAACATGAAATGTGGTGGACTACAGCACAATTTGTGCTCTATCAGCTGAATGTATCAGTAAAAGTAATAATTAGTTCCAACTGCTCTTATGTGTTTGAGTTCTTTATTATTATTGCTTTGCCACATTTGCAATACAAAAGGTGAATACCTTTTTTGAAGAATTGAACAGCCAGCCATGATTCTAAACCTATGTATTAAGCCAGGTGAAGACATAAAAAGCAGAGGGCTGTATGCATAGCTGCTAAATCCTAATGCAATCTTTTATTTATTAAAGATTGTGATCTCAGTGTGCATGTGACTTTGAGGAACATGTTTATATTCAACTAATAATTCCTGACAATTTATCACTGATTTCAGTAGTTTATTGGTTGGGGTCTCACTAAAAGGATGGAAAAAGGTATATGAAATCTCCTGCTCCTACAGACAGGTCAATGCTGATTATATCATTATTACTTTATCTGTGCAAATAAAAATGCAGATTATGAGCCTTAGCTTATTTTCCTACCACTGTAAAGCTATAATGGTGCATGATTTTATGTCTAATATTGACATAAAGGCAAGGCAGAAAATTAATAAAAATTTTGACATTCCTAAGCTAATGTTCTAATTTCCAGGTTGAGGCCAGCATAAGAGGAATGCAGATAAAATATTTCAGAATGGCCATTTTTAAGATTTCTTTCATTATTATGAAAAAAAGTATGATTTTGTGCCAAAAATAAAAACTTTCATATATTTTATTGATTAAATTACTTTTTGCTGAAATATTAGTTGGCAGAGATGAAAACCTTTCCCATGAGCAGGTCAATTTTAACAGCTTTTCCAAGCTCAGAGAGCATTTTACTATTTTCTCCTTTTGTTTGTATACCCACTGTATTCTCAACCAAGGAAATTACAAAGTCTTGTTGCAAAGTCAGGTTTTCAGCTTATATAACAATTTCATCTCTATTACCAGATGTAATGGATAAGATTTCAGGAATGACTAGTGATTACGAACAAGCCTGTTTCAGGTAAATCAGTCTGATGTCGTTCAAGGACAAAGACATGTTAGAATCAACATTTTTTGAAAATTGGGTTTCTTTGGATTGTCTCAAGCTGAAGCTGAAGGCACTCACCACTTCCAAACTTTCCCAGGGGATCTTACCTTACTACTTCCACATATATACCCATGAGTGCTGACAACAAAATACATCTGAGATGGAGAAGAAAACATAGCTTTTGACATTTGTTGGATAAGTAGGAATTTCTTATACTAGAATCATGCATAAATTTCAACTTCTGCTTAAAGTCTTTTTAAGATCAAATACCACCAAATGGTAACCAAACTTTTATCCCTGATTATAAGTGTTGATGATTTGACATTGTAGGCCTCTGAAAGATGTTAAAAACAAAAGATAAGATACAATGACCTGTGGAAACCCTTGAAGAAAATAGAAATACCATTGAAAAGCACTTAGTAAGTTCATTTGAATGGAATTTTAAAGTCTTACACTTTGTTATAAATCAAAGAAAAACTGCATTTCAAGTACACATGTGTATTAATCCACATACACATAATAAACAGCTGACAGCCATGAATGGCAGATACTGTTCTCCTGGTCCACTTGCTTTTAAGGAAATTCTAGTCTTAAAAAAATCATGTTAAAACTGAATATAAGTTCATACATATAAAAAAATCTCCTCAACAAATCCTTCATTGGACCAATACTGTATTTAATCAGGGTGGAAAATTTACACCAAGAACAGAAAGATGAAAGTGTAAATGTTATTAAGCAGCTTTAACTGCTAGCTCTTACCGTGTCTAATGGATGAGAACTCTTCTTACCATGTATGGTGAATAAGGATTCATGTTCATCAGCAGAGGCTTCTGAGAGACATATGTGCTTCTATGCTAGACTCTGTTTGAGAAAAATGTTTCCAGACCTCCCCAAACAATTCACTAAGAGGTGGTGAAAACCTCCTGTTCTTCAGTTTTTTGTGTCACAAAGGGTGTTACTGATATTTGGAGCAGCTATAAGAAGCTAAATTTGACAGTTCAGCCCTTAGTTTCATATTATAAGTGCAATATCAACAGTCAGATATTTTAAAATATCATAAAACCAGCATGAACAGTGTGAACTGAAAGTTTTCATAACAGATTAATGAAATTTATGAGCAACAAAGCCTTTTGTTTGTAACTGGCTTCTCTTCTGATTGCAAACCATAAAATCCTCCAAGAAGGATGATCATACCTATTCCATATTGCTATCATGTGTGTTTTGTATTCCTTTTCACCCACATTCATGGCTTGGCTGCCTTCAGACAGTGCTTTCCCAGGGCCTCTTTGACCCTCACAACCGTAAGCAAGGATATGCTGCAATTATGACAAAAGGCAGGGCTGAGCCTACACATCAAGGACAGCTAACAACTGAATTAATGACACAAGAAGTAGCTTTGAAGATATTAGCAGGGGATGCAGAGAAACACTGAATGATTATGCAAATGTTTTGTCTGGAGAAAGGCAGTTTAAAAATAAAAACCTACCAAAAAAAAGTGTTTCTTCAGAGTAATAACTAGAGATGTGACCAAAAAATGTGAATAAACAATCCAGTGACTGAAGATGAACTTGCCCATGTTTCTAAGGGGAGAAACAAACTAAATGAGGTCCTTGAAATTCATTGGGGGAGGGATGGTGAATATTATTGAACCTCACAATCCTTCTGTTAAGCTTGTTTGAAATTTGCCATCTACTGTAGGAGAATAGAGTCAATGTTTTAAGGTGGGAAGACAGACAAAGTGATCATTTAGAGTTTACTTCCAAAAGTAAACCATGCTAATCAGAAAGGTGATGGTTCTGAGGAAAGTAAATTAGCAGGTAATTTTCTAAGAATGAGTGCAAGAATGAGAGCAAGCTTGAAAAATATGAATTCAATTCCTACTTGTCACTCCAATAAATCAAAAACAAAGAGGGAAAATTGAATAATGGATATAAAAAGATAGTTTCCTAACAGTAGTCAGAGTAAAGGGACCTTACAGGTTAAAAGGCTTAAAAGCCCATTTTACTAAAAACAGTTTTTTTTCTTTGTATTCTGCTGAGAACACACTTAAGCACACAAGTGATGAAAAGAGGCAACTATAAACATGATTAGAGTTTTCCACAGTAGACAAAGATGCCAATGTTTGCAGTGTGCTGTAATTAATCCTTTCAGGCTCCCCTGTCATGGCGGTACAACATAACTATAGGTTGTCTATCACCTAATGACTTTTGCAGGTGAGCAATTATTACAGTAATTATTACCTAGAAATTACCAGGACAACTCTCTAGTGCTATATATATAAAGAAAACTTGCTATTTATTGTGTGAACTTTGCATTGTTATCCAAACCCCGTATTTTTATTACTTCTTTTCAAAATCAAAATTATTGATATCACATCCTGCTAAAAAAGAACATCATTTATTCCAAGCTTCTTCAAATAAACAAATATTTAAGTGAAAATTGTATCAGAAAGATCATTTGAGGTATGCCAAAATAGAAAATGTAATTCTTTACACAAAATTGCAATAACCAGTTTAGCTTGGAGCAACAGCTGATAATGAGAGAAAAATATTGTTATTTTATTTGTTTATAAATGTTGCATACAGCTTTAATACATACAGAAAAGTAAGTGATTTTATCCTCTACATTTTTCTTCCCACCAACTCATTCAATTACACAGGGAATTTTGCAACCTCTCTTTTGATCCTGTCACAGGTTTTGTATTTCATAAGAAGAGGCAACAGACAACAAAACAATTTCTTTTGTCTAACATTCAAAGTTTACTGTGTCTTGGGTTGGTGTACCAGCCGCACCACACATACTCACACTTCTCTGGATAACTTACAGTTTTGCCTTCCCTAAAAGAAAGTCATAGTAACAACAAGGACTTGAGTCCTTGGGAACTTACACCCCCAGCCAGCACCTGACTTCCACCCATAAGATGGGAAGCTAGGACCATACTGGCTTTCCTGAGGTCAAACCAAATGAGTTTGTATGAAACAAAAGACAACTGTTTCTTACACCTAATTTCATAATTGGGATAGCATTCCTCTCCTCTTCACCTTTTTATTATATCTCAGCCCACATGTCTGAAAATGCAACCAGAGTCTAAGGCAGCCTTCAACAGTTGTTGTTGTCTGACTTGTCACAGACCACAGGGAAATTAGAGAAAAAAAAATTATCACTGTCAAGGATTTAGGGGTATCCAACATGAAGATCCAAACACTTGAATACTCTAGTATGCAGAAGGATGAGATCCCGGTATGTATCTTAGGTTTATGGACATCATCATAGCAGTAGTAAGGGAAGTAGAAAAATCATAAATGGGTCAGTGATCTTAGCTGGGACACCTACACATTAGTGCAGCGGTAGGCAAAATGAAGATGTTCCAAAAATGAGATCCTCATAAATATCTAAAATGCTCAGATAACATGGTAGCAGGTATATACCAACTGAACCTCAGCAACAGTATGTACCAACTGAACCTTCAGCAGCAGTAGGGTAGTGCTACCACACACAGAGTGTGATTTATATAACATTTTCATTTTAAGAATTATGCTGGCAGTATTTATTGTGTTCTTCATGAGATATGTCAATACCCTCCTATATTTTTGGAAGTTACTATTGTATGAATTTCCATGTACTCAGAAGCCATTCAAACTTACTCTTGTATAGAGTGGGTTTTATTTCTCTCCTCAGAGATTTTCATAACTGTATGTCTCATCTGACCCTCAAGTGACAGTGCAAAGGAACATATGCACCAGCAGATATGTGTACACTCACATGAACTGAGATCTCACTTGAAGCCACTTAAGAAATCGCATGCAAGGCACGAAAGTGTGCCTTTCACACATATGAAAGTAACATCTGGCTCTCTCTCTCATGCCCTGCACAGTCTGGCTCTGCTCTGCATAGTTCTCCTACAATGACATGTTTTCTCTATGGCTGGAAGAAAAAAAATTTTCTGCATATATGAAATTGGCCTTGTTACCCAATTAATTTAATGGGGTTTAATTAAAGGACCCAGCAAGTTGCCCTGCTCTTACTTTATTTTTTTGTGGCTGTTGTTCAGGGGAGGTGGCAGCCTTTTTGCATGTTAGGATGTCTGGGAGGAATTTCATTCCGTGCGACATGAAACCTCCTTCTCCCTCTTTCCCAAAGTACAGTTGTCTAAGGGTTATTTATTGCAACACAGATGAGAAAAAAATAAGCACTTACCTGAAGAGCTGTTGTTTGCAACAAAGTGAATTTCTAAGCTAACCATACCAAGCATATCTGCATATCTCTAAACAGCAGAGCTGTGTTTGAGAGCAGATGTCTGTATTTCTCCCTTACCGATCAGATATATTTATATAGCATTTTATTAATAATGAGCACCCTTTTATGCTTATTCTTCTTATCCAGTATAGCTCTTGCTGAAGTACTGTAATTTTACACTATAATAGAATTCCTTCCTCTCTGAGTTTTAATCATATGACAAATTAGATTGAATTTGCATTTACACAGCAAATTTTATGATGTAAGATTCCTAATACTCTTCAGCTTGATACTGCAGTGAATTGCATTATCCCTAATGGGTCATCAGTTCTGAAGTTTAGTGTTTGATCTTGTTTTATTATCTTCCCTAGCTATATTCCATACCTAATTTTTTCCTGAAATGAACATTATTGATTTACTCATTAAATACTGTCTGTTCAATGTGAATTTTTCATCCAAGCAATATGATGAATCCTTTTAGAACAATGATTATATGCTGCACAATACTTGAAATGCTGGCTTCCTGAGACGGTTTGCAATGGATTGCAACTAAACACATTGTACAAAAAAAAAGTCTTGTACCCTTTCTGCAAAATGACATCCATTGATTATATCTCCTCAAAAATGGAACAATCAATATATTATTATATTTCTTAAAATTAAGCTCATTTCAGGGTGAAGGATTATTTTCTTGGTTTTCTTTGAAGGCTGGGTTTCGTTTCTGTACTCCTTCAGCTTAAAAAGCATCATAATATCACAGAAAAGGGGTTGAAAACCTTAGAAATGATTTAATCAACGTTGTTTCATACCAAAAAAAAGAAACCAAACCAGAAAAACAGATTGAATAACATGAGACTCCAGTAATCTGATTTACTATCACAATACATTTTCTAACTATTTACGTTTTCAAACCCAGTGGTTGGATCTGAAGAGACAAAGGGTTTTATCACTAAGCAAAAAAGCAGTTGATTCTGTGACAGAAAGGTACACATTTTTGTCAAAGCTGTCCAAAACTGAAGAAAATATTGCATTCAGATTCAGCCACAAACCATAGAAATACTTCATATTGGATTGCTTTATTCACGTCAATATATTTAAATTTGTTGAATCACACAGAAATAGTTTCAGAGCATTTCAGCCTCAAACGTTGGGATTTTACGCCATCCAGCTAATGAAAGACAGTTTGGATGCTTTAATTTCCCCATTC
Organism: Nestor notabilis; assembly: GCF_000696875.1. Lineage (NCBI taxonomy): Eukaryota > Metazoa > Chordata > Aves > Psittaciformes > Psittacidae > Nestor > Nestor notabilis. Next base: position 15,949 of record NW_009912342.1, read on the forward strand.
TTTTACAGTATTTTTGGCTTTTATAAAATTTAACATTTGTTTTTACAAAATGTGGAAATGAAGCTATGTGAAAGGAAGCAAAAAAAAAAAAAATCCCATTAGAAGATGGTTAGGGTGTGGAAGAGGCTGCCCAGCAAGGCTATCTCCATTCCTGATGGTTTTCAAGCCCAGGCTCGATAAAGCCCTGAGCAACCTGCTCTGAATAGTGGGTTGGACTGGAGACCACCTGAGATCCCTTCCAATCTAAGTTATTCCATAATATGATGATTTCATGAAACTAACAGAAATAGATAAAAAGGGGCATGGGTGCAGCACTATGTGCTTCCATATAATTGTCAGTTGTGAAAAAAAATGTTACAAAAGGCCTTAGGGAAGTCTGACTTATAGCCCAGTAACCAGTTCACAGGTAACAAAAATGCAGACTTGGGTTCTCTCCTCTGCAGTGTTTATTTTCTCAGCAGTGACCTTATGATTTAAAATAAATTATCTTAATAAATCTAGTATCTATTTACTTGCACACTAAAAACATTTGCTGATTTTTGTTTTCTCTGTTCTCTTAGACACAGCACAGTTTTTAGAAGTTGGACTTGCTTTTCTTCATCACCATCAGTAAGTGAACTTCGAGTTAGCTTTTATTTGAACAATTGAATTGACATAGGTGGCCAAAGAGATGGAAGTAGAGATGGATAAAATAAGGAAAAAATTACAGTGTCACAGAATTAGGAGCTTATAGATGAACCCATATTGCAAATAAAATTCATTTAAAAGTTTTCCAAGAATTAAGTTGATACAAAATTATCTATTGTGGGACTCACAACCTGGAATGTTTGGGTCTTTTTAGTGTTGAGTGGTGTAATAGGATACATAGAAGGCTTCCATGACAATCCCACCTTGCAATGTTCAATGTATAACTAAGAAGTTAACAAGACTGTTTTAGTCTGTATGTGTTTCATGGCATTTCCCATGATAAAGCATTAAAGTATGAGTAGCACACAATTTCATCCAGTGTTTAAACTTTTTTAACATATTTATTAGTAAGGAAGCAATAATCCTTCTCAAAGCCAGTTACAGCTGGAAAATGTAAAACTGTTAAATTCAGCACAGTCTGAGCTTCCAGAAGTACATTGCATTAAGAATTCAAAACACTACAGTGTCAGTAGGAAATGTTACCTTTTCAGGAGTATTTAATGACACTTCACATGGCCAACCCAAATGAGTAATCTGATTGTTATTAACTTGCTGCAATGCTATGGAGGTGTACGTTACTCACTTCTGGATACTGCTGTCATGAAATAAAGGAAGGAAACAAAATTAGTAGTTACTGCTTGCAATCTAATCCTGTGATATTAATTGCCAAATACATGTGCATGACATGGTATTCATTTGTTTCTCAGTGAGAGTTTTCTTGTTAGCTGCCACTGAATAGCTGATTACTGGGGACAGCCTCCAGACATTTTTTGATCTTACATTGTTTGTGTCACTGATGGTAAATGGAAAAGGCAAGCTTCCCTTACACAGGTTGCATTTTAAAACATCCTTATACATTTCTATCCTCATTTGTTCCTTCATGTTACTTCATGGACCAGCGGAACCCGCTTGCTTCACACAGCAGAAAACAAGTTGCATAGAGTATTCAAGTTAAAAATCATGAGTTTGGCTTTAAGAATTGTGACATTTCATAAAGATTAGCTAGAGCTTACACATGTGCCAACTAGTACTTTAGTCTCTAGAGTACTATAACAAAGAATAATTTATTCTTTTTTTCCCCTGAATGATGAAATTCAGAAACACGCTTTCTTTAAAATTCACTTCACCAAATGTGCCAAGATAGGTCTTCTGTGAAAAAGATATCATTAAATGCTTTGAAATATATCAAAACCCAACATGTACAAGCTGGGAATACCAGTGTGCATTTCATGTTTAGTGTTCTTATTAGCAAATATGAGCCATACGATTCTCTGCCCTCGTTTTCTTAAAAAAGGCTCTGTTATGATCTCCTGCATAGTTTTCCTCAACCTGTTCTGGTTGTAAATCATCCTTCCAGAGTGCCAGAAGTGACAGTTGTGTCCAACATCAATGTGAGGTCTCACTGGTGCCTTGAACAATGACTTTAATACACCTGTATTTCTATACAGTGATCGACTGATAACTCGCTTTCTTCTATATTGTTTCCAAAAGATAAACTACCAGCTTATTGCAGTAATAACTATTAGTCCCTAAGTGCATTACTTTCTACTCTGTCTTATTGAATTTCATTTTCTTCCTGCCCTACTTCCCACTTATTTTTTTCTCCTCTGGGTGCCTTATCAAGGAGCTTTTGGCTTCATCCAGTTTATATATGCGCCTGTAATAAGTCCTTCTCTAAAATGAAGTCCAAATGAAGAAAGACGTTTAATGGAACAAATCAGCTGACCATCCTTTAAACTCATATGAAGTAGATAGCAGACACTGATAAAAAGGGAGACATGTTCATGTGCCACAGGAGCAACAGCTAGAAGAAGAGTCATGTAGAAATGCTGGAGAATTCTAAAACCATCTATGATTCCAAACCAGAATGAAAGATTAAAAAATTAAAAAACATTATAAATAAAAAAAATACCCAAAGAAATTAAAATCAAATAAAATCAATTAAAAAAAAATCCTACATTCACAGATGTAAAAATAATGCAACCAGAAGATCGAATTTTTTTCCCCAACCCTAGTAATTACATCATTCTCCTTGAAAATTTCAGAGCTTTTATACAGTTATTTTCAAATTTTCACTGAAAAGTCTTACCCTAAAACTATTTTCCTTGTCCACAAAGACAAAACCAGTTGCTTCTAAAAAATACAGTCCACATCTGGCAGCTCTGGAGGATGATTTTGTTTTCATTGCCCAACACATCAGGGTGTAACACATCAGACTATGGCAACTCTTCCCATCTCTGTCAGCTCAGTTATAGTGTCTAATTTCTTCCCATGGAAGAGGTTCCTCACATGTCTCTTCTCAGTAGCAGTATGGAATTTAGTCCTTCCTTTTAACCCAAAGAATTAAAATTGCACAGCAGCCAACTGAGACCCTACATTAAATCTATATTTAAGAATGTTTCCAGTGCATTATTAACAGTGGTAGCCCCAGCAATTTATTCTGGGTCATACCTGCGAGATGCCAGCAGTTTCTGAAAATTGTTAAAGTAAATTAAAACAAAGACTTTTGTAATACATTTTTTCCTTATTGCAGAGAATCTCAAGCTGAGCAAATATATTATTAGCCTGGTGTAAGTTTAAGTGGGTACTTAATAAAGCAGCCCAAGCTCCACAAAGATCATGGCAGGCTTATAATTGTAATTTAGTTTGAATTGGAAACCTCCTGCTATTTCCTGAGGTATTTCTCTACTATCACTGTGATGCAGCACAGCTAACACGCAACCAAATCATTAAGGACTACGGGCACACATCACACATGCCATAACATGTGTGTCAAAACACACATATACACATTTTCTATATTTGCATGCCAAAGGCCAGGCTGTTCCTGTACCCAAATGATTACTGACATGCCCATTTAATTAGTTGCATATTTAATTCAGGGTTAGACTCTTAAGGGAAGTATCATGGATTGCTCTGCTCAGTGCTGCTGGGTGTTGCTGTCTACTGGGATACCAAGTCAGACTGAGCACTGGGGCTCTGCCTATAGCTTGTTTGTGCCTGCCAAGCCTCCCAGTGTGACTCTCGGAGATCAGTGATTGAAGCAATGGATGGTCTGAGCTCAACAGCAGGAAATGTCAGAAAGAAGGTCTCACTACACAGCTAATGACATGCTCAGCTTTGGAGAAAGGTGCTGCCTTCAGCCAGGTTTCATATCTGTGGATCTTCTCCCCACATTAGTCTTCAAATATAAGAAGGAGTTATTTCTATGCATGTTGCTTCCTTACTATGCTTAACTCATTCATTGGTCTTTCTCCTTTACCAATCTGAACTATTGCAGTAATTCTGTAATTTGTCTCAGTCCAAACCAAATTAAGGTTAATCTTAATTGTTTGCAGAAAAAAATCCTACTTGCTGTATTGTATTATCAATTTCTTGTATCTAAATGAAAAGATGGGTTGCCTGAATCCTCAAGAAGTTATTGCACTCAAAGTCTTGCTATGGACAAAAGGAACAAACCTGGTATGCATGCAAAGCCAAGAATTTATTGTTAGTCTAAGTTAGTCTAATTTTGCTAGTCTTAGTGTAACTAAGTAGGGTTTTTTTAGTCTACTAACAATAATACAAATGTTTACAGTTCAAAATTCAAACAGTTAAAGTGAGAGGTACACACAAACTTCCCAGTAACTCCTCATTTTTTCAGTGTTATGTGCATCCCTACCAAAAGCAGTGGCACCAGTGCAATAACTGGGCTATGAGGCTACAATCTGTACTGATCCCTGCAAGGCCTCTGAAAACCAGCAAACTCATTCTGTTACCATTTTTCCCCGGACCACGCTATTAATGTTTTCCTAATTCTGTGTGTCATGCTAACACCAACAGTTGTATTAGACTAGGGTGAATAAGAAAAGGATTTGCCCCAAAACTTGAGAAAAAAAAATGCACTATCATCACTGAGTTAACATATACCTTTGTTTTTCTGAATCTCCATACATTTTCAATGACTAAAATATTTTTATTAATGTGTTTATTATACAGAACACCACCTATTCATCCTTAAAAGCTGTCTTCACTGGGTTATCTTTTGGCAAACACTTTATCACCTTATCCAGGGAGACTTGCAGGAACACATTATAAATAGGTATATGAGAAATTAGCAGAAGCAGAACTTCTCTAGAAAAAAATATGGATAAGCTTCACTACAGAGTTCATAAAAATAATTATTTGAAATTTTATAGATTTATGAAACAGATCTTCAGCTAGTTATCACCATTTCAGCTCCAGTGAAGCCAATGGAATTGCATCTACATCTACTGAAGTTTTACTCCACACAACTAATTGTCTCAGCTAGCTGTATGGTGTCAATTTGAAATTCTTAAAAAGCAATTACAGGTAATGCTTCTAAGATTTTATTTCTTCTAGAAGAGAATCTTGGAAAAATAACAAATGAAATCAATTTGTGATAAGCTGCAGAGTGCAATTCATAATGCTGCAATTTAGAAAATATGTATTACTGCACAACATTGTGCTAGAATGGTGTACCAAATATACCATTTAACTGGTTTTTCATACTCAGTAATGGCCCTTATCATGTATTTTGAAGAAGAGGGGAGAAAGGTAGAAAGGAAATTAATATACAAAATTATACCACAGAGATAACAATGGGTTCTTTCCATTTTTTCCCTTCTGTCCTAAAGTGCATGGAGTTGTAAGTTCTATGCAATTCATCCCTGTCATAAATGTGAGAAATGGGAGGGATGCAACTGAACTGAACAGGAGTTAGTGCTGCCTGAGAAGACAGCAAAGCTCAACAGCTCCATTGAGAAGCTAGGATTGATTTTCCTCTGCATAATGTCGTAAGACTAGAATGATAGAACAAAATGCTTGCCCTTCCCTTGGGAGTCCTCTACACAGTCCTAACACAGAATCTGCAGACCCAGGTGCCAGAGGGATCTAACACACAGGTTATTAACTAGTTTCCACAGTTATTTTCTTATATGTAATACTTGGTTGGAAAGTGCTTAAGTACTGAGCCGAATAACAGAATTCTGCAGCAAGTTCTCTTTGAAAAATAGTCATAAGGAGATATTTGCGTCTGCTTTCAACTTTTTGTCCCTTAAAAAGTTGTTCTGCTGTTCTGTGCACCTCCCAAGCCTTCTACCTCCCATTTTCATTCAAATTTTCATGCCTTTGAAAACAGTTACAATCATAAAATATCTCAAGTTGGAAAGGACCCATAAGGATTATCGAGTCCAATTCCCTGCTTCTCACAGGACTACCTAAAACTAAACCATATGACTAAGAGCATCATCCAGGTGTTCTAAGTCTTTGGGATCTACTGTAACAGAAATACTGAATAATTAGCTTATTATAAAATGATAGATAACTGATATACTACAAGCAATATAATGGCTTTTTAAGGAAGTATTTCAAAGTGCAAGCTTGTTCCAAATACTCAAGCGATTGTCAGCTCTAAAATATCCATATTAGACAATGCATCTTTTACTAAAACCATGTTTTACAATGCTGTGATAATTTTCATGTTGCTTCTTCAAAACCTCTCAGTTATCTTTTGGGTTTTTTTTATATTGGAACACTAATATAATATTGTAATATTATTTTATATTGTAGTTAAGTATTCCACTATTAAATTATCTGAAGAACATATTAGTTCTTCTAGCTACAGTGTTGAACTGGGAGTTTCTCCTTATAATCATGTGTTTCTGTAGAATCAAAGACATGCAAAGCTCAAAGCAACCTCAGGAGAGCACCATCTTCAATCCCCTGCAATTAGGCAGGATGAATGATTTCCAATTCCTTTCAAAGTAATTATCCCTAATACCAAACACCAAAATGCCTATACCACAGGCAACAGTACGAGTTTTGTTCTTATTTGCCTACATTTTGTTATATATTTGCTATATATTTGTTTATGCAAGCTGTTTTCATGTTTTCTCCTTAATCATTGATAAACTTTGAACAAGGTGAAAAACAAATCTCTGAGAATACACTGCTTATTAAAAATTCCCCATTTACATTTATATTATTATCTGAAATTTTTATAATAGACCTCAAAAATCATCACTTAGCAAATTTTTAGAACCTTAAATATGCAACATTAGGTTTTTATCATTTTGCTTTCTTTCTTGTGAAGCTAAATGTCATATACATATGAATGTCATAGACACATACAACATAAAAGAAGCAATGTGGAATTTATTCAAATTATGCTGCTTCTAATTTAATAATAAAATACGTTACTGTTATACCTATTATCATTTTTATTCTTTTATGTCTTCTTTTTGTTTGTTTTTTTGGTTTTTTTTTTCCAGTTAGAAGTAAGAGATTTGCTTATCTTTACAGCTGGCCTGTGACAGCCAGGATATCCCAAGTTGGCAAAGGTCGAACAAGTGGTCTGATTTGGAAAAAGCATTTAAAATGTCAAATTTGTCACCTGCTTTTTCATACACCATCCATGCCTTCTACAGAGAGCAAGAAAAAGTGGCTAAATCTATTACAAATGTTGCAAAGTAGCTACTTATTACAATTCTGAGGTAAAATAAAGCTATGAGGAAAGCCAGCAGTGCACATCACACTCTTGAGAAGGCAGAGAAGGGACGTTATACTGTAACTCAGTTTACTGCACCAAGAGAAAGGAAAACTTAGAAGGAAGAATCCAAAAAATCTTTTTGAAAAGCCATACACTATGCCCCCCAATCTTTCATGTGCAGTCTCACAAAGGTGCAGTTCTAATTAAAAACACAGTAATTCACGACTCCGTAAATAAATAGTATAAAGAGGAGAGGTGTTATTGTGGAGGGAAAGATAAAGTAAAATTCCAGTGGCCCCATCTGTGAGCAAGAGATCTCTTCATGAATATCTCATCTTCACAGTGGATGGACAGGCAGTTGAATCATCTCCATGGTTTTCAGCACCAGATACCTCAGAAGCACTCTGCGTTAATGACTGTCAAACTAGGTCTGCCTGTCAGGTATAGGCTTAAAATTTTTATCCAGGCATGAAAAAAACCCAACCCTCAACCCTTTACTTTCATTTTATTTCCTACTTTTAAAGTGATTCAAGTATACGTAAAGGGGAGAGGAACTCTCCTTTGTCACTGGTAAAAGTCCAAAGTACACAGACAGTGGCAGCCTTCAGGGTACCTAAAACTGGAACCCACATCAGGAGTCTCTTGAGTTGAGTCCTCCTATGTAAGGCTATATAGAGTCAGTCTGGTTCCACTAACAGTGTCAGCACTACCAAATATTAGGATCCTCAAAGGATTTGGTCATGGTAAACTTTATTTGGACGATCTTTTGGAAAGGTAAGGTTATGGGAAAACCTCCCATGTCTTCAGGAAACCTGTATTTTTGCAGATCCAGTTGTCCTGGGTTAAATTTCTGCATGAACACAATACTAATTTTTAATTTAGGCAGTGAATACACAACACTGCTGTAACAAAGGACTCTTAGACCAGTAATGTTAATTCTCGATGATAGATTTGAACCGTGCTCAGAATTTAGCAGAAACCTGCTAAAAGTATCTGTCCTGTGTTCAGCAGCGGTAGTCATTTTTTCTCCTTCTTAGTAGCTGGTGCGGTGCTGTGTTTTCGACTTTGGGAGCAGCGCTGATAACACACTGATGTTTTTAGTTGTTGCTAAGTAATGTTTACACTGATCAAGAACTTCCTCAGTCTCACACTGTGCCAGGGAGGAGGAGAAGCTCAGAGGAAGCAGAGACAGGACACCTGACCCAAACTGGCCAAAGAGGTATTCCATACCACAGCACGTCATGCCCAGTATAGAAACTGGGGGGAGTTACCCGGAAGGCCCAGATCGCTGCTCGGGTCGGTCTGGGTATCAGTCAGCTGGTGGTGAGTAATTGTATCCTCTTCCCTTGTCATTTCTCTTATCACTATTATTATTGGTGGTAGCAGTAGTGGTTTGTATTATACCTTAGTTACTGGACTGCTCTCATCTCAGCCCATGAGAGTTACATTCTTCTGATTCTTGTGCCTGTCCCTCCGGGAGCAGGGGGAGGAAGAAGGCAGGGAGTGAGTGAGCAGCTGTGTGGTTCTGAGTTACTTGCTGGGCTTAAACCATGACAGTACCACATTGTTACAGTACACATTTCTATAGTCTATTTATCACGGGTGCTCATGTGTGTTTGTGTGTGGCCATGTCTGTGACTATCACATCCAGTTGCCCTTTCATTTACACTTATGCACCTATTATATTTGGCTGCCTTGCCAGGAATATGAACTGTGCCTAGAGGAATTAACTGCAATCCTTTTCATAAAGAACCTAGTCTCTCTGGCAACCCACAAGCTTTAGTTCCATTATCCAAATCTTTTATCTTCCTTTCTTTGATTGCAGGATAGTTTTTCATCTTTATATTTTTCAGTGAATGAAGTGCAGATGAAGTTCTCTTACGTGACAGAAATATTCCACTTTTCTTGTGAGATTACCATGAAAGTCTCATCAAAGACAACACCCTCCGAATTATTAGGTGCATATGTTAAAAATAGTCATTTGCATTTCATTAAAATAACACAGGCTCACTGCTAAGACTTCTTTCCTGTCCTTTTGAATTTGTGTGCACTGAAAACAGCTCTTTTGTGAATGTAATCACTACCCTCCTTTTTTAAAAAGAATTATAAGAAAAGATATTTCCTCTTCTTATTTCTTAAATATTTCCTTCTTATGAATACAGAAATAGTCTGCCATTCTGAAACTTAGTCTTTTAGGATAAAAATTCTTTTGAAGACTTCCTAAAAACTGAAGAACTGTAGTTATGTTGGGTTTTGGAGATTTTTTTGGCCATTCCCTCCCTTTTGTTTATTGACACAAATCTTTATTCCCCAATCTTGATCTTTTTGTTACAATCATTGATTTAGTTTGGGATGGACCAAAAGTATTGCTACTACTAAATTTGTACCTTGCTTGCCAGTATGAGATTGGTAGTCTGTCTCTCAAGCAATTTTATTGTCACCAAAGTGGAGTTTGCACAGCTTGGTTGTTGTGTGTGCTGCTCTGAATGCTTTTCCTTAACTTAGTTCCCTGGCCTTTCCACTTGCCCCTTCTTGTCCTTTTTCAGTCCTGCAGCTCCAGGATCACAGCTGCAGCCATCCCTGAAATATCACTTCTGTATGCAGACTCAGGCCAATGTATGATGGTTCATTTGTCAAAAGCTAAGCAGGCTGTCCTGGCTGCAGGAAATACAGCTTTTGTTGCAAGCCTTTCATGTTGCAATTGCTTGTCTTTCTGGGAATAATGCCACGTCCTGGATGCCAGATCTCCCCAATCAAAACTCTGGTTTTACGATGCATGCTTTATGCTGTGCCTGGCTGGCTCTACTCACCCATGCTACACATCATTGCCTTAACAAGCTGCTGAGTTCCCATGGAGCTGCTAAACCTTTGTGCCTCATCTCTCCCTCTCTTCTTTCCAAGTTTGTCATAGCTGAATCACACAGCACGTGCACAGACAATATCCCAAACAGAAAAAGCAGCAAGACATGGAGTATATTGTCCTATCTAAAATCAAATAAATATTTTCTACTTTCAATGTGTAAGGTTTATAACCTAAACCCAGCCTGAGAGAGAAGGGTAACATATCCCAAACACTACCTTCAACATAAGCAGCAAGATGTAAAAGCAACTTGCTATAATAACAGAACTCATTTACCTCTTAGTTACACTGCTTTTCACATATGCTTTGTATCTGATAACATAAAAATTATTGGTGATAATAATTGCTCTAATACCATTCCTAGGTAAAGCTGGAATATCTAACATTTGCAAGAGGAGTCTGATATTCTGGATTTTCTCCTGTTTTAGGAGATTCTTTAAGCAAGGATCTAATACTATGCCACTTTTTTAAACTCTGAGCATTTTTTAAAGGCTTAAGAACAAGTTTGCAATGGATGGGAGGACATCCCCTCCACTGATTTTCTCCTCATGCCCTCATCCAGGGCTGGGAGTGATTTTTGGTCCTTTCGTAGAGATTGAGTTAGTAGGACTTCAGTGTTGTGACATGACTGTATGTTTCAATTATCTTTTTTTTGTATTTAAAAAAAAAAGAAACAACAGAAAACAATACACATTTATGAAACCAAATTTGTGTTTTTACACAAATTATGTAACAAGAGGCAGCCCTCATATTCAGGAAAACTTTCTCACCCTTAGTAACACCTGACTAAGCATTATTCCCTTTAGCACCAAGCATGACAACACACATGCTGGCACCAACCCTGGCACCAAAATACACCAGGGCAACTTGTGATAATTGGAACAACAGGTACATGCTGGAACAAGAAGTGCACTGAGGCTGCATAGTAGGTGCAGTTGGAAAGATTCTAACCAGCTACAAATGTTAGAGCTACCCCTGTGTATAAGGCTATTTTCATACATTATCTGTCATGAGATAATATCACACAGCAAATTCATTTTTTTACTAGATGTTTGCAGTCATCATCATCATATTTTACCACACTTTCCATGGCAGAGCCTAATATCACGTTTCCAACAAGACCTGAGCAAAAATCTGCCTGCATTTTTGTAACTTTCTTTTAATTTTTGATAAGTATTCCTTTTTTGTCAGGCAGGATTTTTTATTGACTACTTTTAAAGATTTAGAATATTGTGGTTGATTAGTTTTTGTGGTTTTCAAACACACAGAATTATCGCACAAAAGTATCTTCCATGGACAGGAAGGAAGAATTATGTATTGAAGTTGTGTTAGTTTAGTAAGCCAATTTTAACACTTCTAGAAGGTCTTAGAAGATTTTTGGATAAAGCATGCTCTCTTGGATTGTTTTCCTTGTCTTTTCCTAAAGAATGAAAAACAGTTTGCACATGATCTTTTAGAAAATTTCATTTTCATACCAGACATCAGTCGAAGCAGTGAAATGCAAATTCTGAAACAATCTTTGTAAAATTCTGGGTATGCTGGTTTATACTGTATAATTCATCTTCTTGCTTTTTACCCCATAATCTGGGGCTGAGCTGTCATACAATATGCTGCATCTTTGTCTATCTCAGACAGCACTAGTATGCACTTGCTTATCATCTGTTTTGATAAAGCCCATCTGTCATTCTAATGTCATTATTTGTCTTATGATAAATTCCGTCAAGATTGGTAGAGTATGATTAGATTTCCAGACTCTAAAATAAAGACAGAAAGGTCTCTTTAAAGCCCACTGATAGGTAAACAGAAATTCCAGAAGACTAATCTTGTGTGTTGAAGACAAAACAGGTCAAACTGAACACAATATTGGGTTCAAGTAACATAGCTGGGCACAGAGCAGAAAGTTAGCTGGGGGACACTGAACATGAGTTTTCAGCTTTGTCACTCCCTGTCTATACATGCTTATTGCCTGCTAAATGAGACAAGTAAAATTGCTTTAATTATGCATCTTAAGAATAAGAAAGTCCTCCAAACAGATCTTCCTTAGCAAGATGTAGTCATCTTTTCTGTTTAAGTTCAAATAACCTCAGAAGCTGCAGGAGGTAAAGCCATTATTTGGTTTGATACACAGTATAATTTGTTATATTTGTCAACTGAAACTTCCTCGATGATCACAGAAAATAATCTCAGTTTATTACACCTAGGTAGCATTGTGCCTTGTTCCCTGCATACTGTCATGTTGCCTTCCCCCTCCCTCTCACACCTTAGTCCTCATTGGGTCTTCTCCTCTGGAAAAGATGGGAGCCTCCTTCTTTAGGCACTTCTTGATCAAAGACACCAAATATATCCACCAATGTCCTGTACCTTTTTATGCAACACATCATAGCAGAAGATGGCCCACAACTAGTAATCAATGTATCGCATTTTAGCACACCACAAATGAGATGATCAGACCATCCTTCCCCTTTCTCTGTCCAGATGAGCAAATGAGGACTAGCTCATTTTCTGTGACTGTCAATCAATTACAAGTCTTGCGTTGAGCAAACACTAAACATACCGCTTAAGAGATATTGTGCCTAAATGTTCTGGCTCACAATTGCCAGCTTTAGTTATTAATTCTATGGTGAAGCTGAGAGATAAATTTGGTTATAGAAGATTTAACAGAGGTTACATTTATTAACCCTTATTTAATCATCTCAGCCAAGAAAACAGCTTTGATCTACAGTGTAGAGCTATAGTTCAATATTTACATCTTGCAAAAATACGGCATTTAATCTAATCAGGTTGGCCAATGCTGAGTATGTCACATTAAATGTTTGCTCTTCAAATCTGGAGTTCATTCATTCTGTCATTCTAATTCCTGAACCCAATTTGAAAATAGTTTGCATTACGTGCTATCTTTCAGCTTTATGTGTTTGCCTACTAAACACAGGTTAAATGACCTTGCCTTGTGAATGTGACATTGTTAAAATCAAAGAATAAACTTCTTTCAGTATTATCTACTTAAAGAAAAACTAATGTATTTCTAACAGGAGAAAGATAAAATATCTATTTGGAAGAGTTCTTGTGCTACCAAAAATAGTCTTGGGTTTTGTTCCTCAACAGAACGTGAGCAGCTTGTGTGCTGATTGTAAATTTTTCTGTTCCCACTCTAGTCAAATCTTTTAAATGGTAGATTGAAAGATGAACAAACAAATGGGGCGACAGCAAAAATAAACAGTGTAAAGTTGAAATCTTTAAAAAAAATGACAGTCTAAAACAAAGCAGTGAAACCTGACTCTAATCTCGCACAAACCAGTTCCAGTAAAGCAGGTGTAATTCTAATGATCTTGAAGGAGGTACAATGGGAGAAATGAGATCACAGTCAAAACCTTATTTCCTCATTGCTTCTTGAGATTCTTGTACTGGAACTGAGACAGCAAGGAAAGATCCAGCTGTATTTAAAAACAAAACAAAAGCAAAACAAAAACAAAAAAACAATGAACCAGCCAAACAAAGAAACCAACAACAAAAAAAACCCAAACAACATTTTCAGTTCTAATTTCAAGAAAAGTTTTATTGCAACAAAAAAAATATTATTTAGTAATAAAATGGTATCACAAGGGCAGAACAAGTTAGAAATTAGTGTTGAGTAAATTTTAAAATATCTACAGATTTGATAAAAATGAACTTGCAGAAAGAGGCAGAATTATGCTGGTCACCACTAGAGGAATATCTCTGTGTTTCAAATGTTTCTTCAAAGGACTGGTGACCAAGGCAGGCACCTGAAGTTGTGAGAAGGGCAGGTCAATCCCTGCTCATTGCAGGGAGTTTGGACTATATGACCTTTGAAGGTATCCTCCAACCCAAACTGTTCTATGATTTTATGATTCTATGGCCACTCCATCAGGCCATAATTGCACTGTGCTGTGGTGTGAGACATATCTGCTCCTATCTCTTGTGCTCTGCCAAACTCTGCAGTATAGACTAACCCTTTGAAACAACTTTTATGTTTTCAGCTCCACTTTACTCTGTCATGTGCCACAAAGCACAGAAAACATTTCTATAGGTCTTCCTTTGCGTATGGATACATCAGTGTTAATATAAAAAGTTTTTACTTGTTTTCTTTCCATACAATGTCCTACTGTCTCCCTCCTTATTTATATATATACATACATGTAAATATATACGTACAATATTTCACAAATTGTTTAGAGGGAAGATTATCAATAATGTTGACAAAACAATACAAAGATATTGGTTATACACCTGGCTATACATTACACAAAGATAATTAAGTGACTTGTGCATGCTTACAAAGCCAGTACAAACAATAAACATCCAAATTTTGATTAATGTGCCCTAACTTAAATCCCTGGAAGTTAATTTCTGGAATCACAATTACTCAGCCTAAGTTCACCTTAGGCCAATGGACAAAAAAATTTAAAGTAACATTCATGTCATCCTAAAACAACTCACTTTCTGAGGGTCCAGTTCTCTCCATCCACTAAAAAGGTCGCATAGAGCTTCCAGTTCAGCAATAGGTAAATATATACACTTACAGTTAGGTGATATGGACCCACTCAGACTTCCTGATTTGTATGCTATACATGAATATATATGAATAAATGTTAGTTATGTGTATACATATATTTGTTGCATAGAGAGACTTAGGCGGTTTGGTTCATGTTCCTTTGTACTTTGCTGCTGCTTCTATTGGTACTTCATTCTTTCCCTTCCTTCCACTTACTTACTTATATCTGACTCTTAAACACGATGAACTATTTTATTGTTAAGCATTTAAGAAGAGATAAATGATGGTTTGAATGTTAATGCACCAAGGTAGATCAGGATCTTAGCACTGTTAAATGGTTTCTGAGCCACTAGAGCATAACATCAGTGCTATAAAGAAGCACTCCCTGATGGATTGTTAGCAATACTCTAACTCTTTTCAGGACAATAATATTGACTTCACATTAGATAAACATGAATCTTCTAAACAAGAGGTGAATACACAGGAATCAGCCTCTTTTCGTGTCTAGCACCTAAAAGACAGTGAGACACACTCTATAGAGTTTAATTTTAACTGTAATTAGCTTTTGCAGTGAAGTGCAGTAAGGTAACAAATGAAGCAGAGTGCTGTAACACAGGACTAAAGAGAGAATAGAGGAGGTCGTAGTCTTTACCTTGACAATTTTTGTTTTTCACAAAACCCATTATTACATTAAATGACCTCCACGCTTTCAAAGTACCTGTGTGGGAGAAAAAAAATTAAAACCTGTGAGGTATTGAATCTGTGCTTATAAGCTGCTTAAATGTAAATGTTGACATGAGAGGCAAAAGGATGGTCTTTCTTTTTTACCTGTAGACCACAAATTCTGAAAAACTAATGCAGTGGCTCACAGAAAATGCTTAGCATTTAGCAATTGGAAATATGAGATCACTTTTTTGTAATGTGGATGTTTATTTCATCCTAATTCAGTATTGATAATTCCACATTTGGTATTTTTTTTCAGGTTTTTAATGCTCCAACTGTGTTTATTAAGAACTTAGAAACATTCAATAATCAGTAATTTTAGTTTTATTATATTCTACCAAACATTAAAATTCAAAATTCTAATACCTATGGGAACCCATAAGTAGTCTTTAAATTCCAGGAATGTAGGAACTAGAAATCCAGAACTTTGAAGTAATCATTTACACTCAGTCCTGCCATCACTTAACTCAGGACAGAAATTTGAGTTTGTTACCACAGCCTGCATCATTTCAAGAAATACACCAACTGAAAACATAGCTGGAGAGGACCTCAAGAGGCAGGCTAATCCATACCCATGCTCCAACCCTGAGCCAGCTCTCACCAAGTTCTTCTTGACAGATATTTGTCTAAATCGACCTGCTAAATCTTTTATTCCAAAGATTAAGTCTCCTTATTAGGAAGAAAAAAAAAAAAAAAAAAAGGAAAGAAAAAAGTAGAAGAGATATTGGTTTTGTACATACTCACTAAACTAGGCAGCGTTCCTAAGCATACTGAGTTCATGAATTTCAATTCACACTCTCAGTGTCTACGAGCTTACCGAAAAATCCTTTTCACAGAAAAACTGTGATGTAGTTAAAATATTCACTGGTTGCATATCTTTTCTATACTCCCCTCAGGTTTCATTTCAGTATAATGTTCTGGCACTTTGTAAAATTCTTATAGATAAATGCAAGTTTTATATCCTTCGTCTAAATATACCTTGCCTCACAAATCTCACCCTCAAATACAACACAGCAAGGTAAGTGTGGCATTATTAAAAAAAAAACCAAAACATGAAGTTTGAAAGTGTCTTCACTGTAAATTTAGTTACTCTGGAGAAAAACATGGAGTTGACAAGGCAAACCAAACCTCTATGTTTTCAATTGTTTGTTCACAAAGCTGCAATTTCCTTCAAAACTTAAGAGTAGAAAAAGGATAAGCAATGGCCAAGAAAAAGAAAATCTCTGACAGCTTAATTCAAAATTTATCAAAAAAATTGTCACCAATTTCATCGCATATTTGTGCGCTGCTTTGTCTACAGCCCAATCCAGTCTCCCACTTCTGCATTGCACTTGCTCATGCAGCCTTGCCATTAGCTGCATGGCTGTATGACAGACAATCAAAGGGAATTTTCCAAACCACTGAAAGGAAAGTATTCAAAGAAACCAGACAGAAAAATATTAGATGTACCCATGCAGCACCAGTGATACAAGGATCTCAAAATGCTTTAAAGATCACTAATGATCTAAAGTTTTTAATGGCTAGGGATTACAGATTATTAAAGCATATAAAAATAAAGTACAAATAATCATATACCTGTTATTACATATTGATGCATACATTGAACTGTGCTTTAAAATAAATGTCCCCTGATATTTATTTCATCACCACTTTGCTCAGAGGTATTTTACAGAATATTTTATTATATTATATAAGGCCATACCCTCACCTAAGATAGATCAGTATCATTCCATCAGCTTCAAATGAGCTGCACTGAGTTTAAACCAGTAGAAAATCTAGCCAATTTTCTTCATCATTCTCAAAAAAGATGAGCACAGAACTTGTATGTAGCACAGAACTTGTGTTTAAACACAAAGAAAAATAAGATTTTCAGTGTATGCACAGCAAGGAAAATTACTAGCTTTTGGATATTGCAGATTTAAGCAGTATATGAGAAGCTTATGAGATCTCCGATCTTACTATATTGCTTTGCAGCCTGGACCAGGATAGACATGATAAAGAGGTTTAGCATGGTGTATATTAGAAATTGGAGTAAGCTGCAACCATGCAATAAAAATTATAGCAGACAGAATTTTACAAATGATATAAAATCCAATGATTTTATACAGCATTGGAAACACCCAAAGTAAGTTTTGCTTACAAGTAAATTAATAACTTGGTCTCCAAGTACAGGCAAGTTTTCTGCCTCTCTGAGAGGTTTTTTTTTCCCCTTTCTTCCAGTCCATCAGCTTTGGCTTAAGATATGGTTCATAAAAATATACCTGGAAACTCTTTTATGATTCATTTAATGTTTGGAAC
Source organism: Nestor notabilis (assembly GCF_000696875.1). NCBI lineage: Eukaryota > Metazoa > Chordata > Aves > Psittaciformes > Psittacidae > Nestor > Nestor notabilis. Next base: position 33,517 of record NW_009912342.1, read on the forward strand.
AACCTAAACAATGACTTCAGCACTTCAGCAAGTTTCTATTGCAATCCACTTCAAACTCAGAACAAACACAGTTTTTCCCACTGGAGGGGAAGGGGACAAGAAGGATTACTCCAGGATGATGGAAAAGAGAAGCAGATCTTGATAATCAGCCAGTTAAAAAACAGTTGATTTAGAGCTGATGCCAAGTAAAGAGGTCACCTTGTTCTACAGGCAATAACTTCAGCTTGTGTTGCCTTTTTCACAGATTAAAAAAATAAAATAAAAAAAATAAAAAAAAGGAAGATACACAGGCCTGGCAGGAAAATTAAATTATTAGAGAGTTCTGCTAGTTCATGTCATCTCAGAAAGGGCAAAAATTGGCCTCAGTTCCCCAAGAAGTAGAAGGTGGGCTGTGCCATGAATGGAAAATACCAAAGCAAATGATGATACTAAGACAAACACCTGGGGAAGGCCTCAGATATTAGTTTGCCTTTTCTCAGGAGCGGTGGTGATGGTGACAGCTGGCTTGAGAAGGATATCGCACACAACCCAGTCCCTTCACAGGGCATACCAACAGTTGCTGATTCCCTCTTTCAGGATGCTGGCTAAGGCAGAATGGGCAGTTGGACTACAACTCTTTGCTGCCCTAGAGTATCCTGAATAAGACAGCTACATGTTTTCTGATTGGAATGGCCATGCTCCAGTACAAACTTGAACCAGGTTAAATTCAATAATCACTGGAAAAACAAAACAAGACAGGAACAAATAAAAACCTACTCTTCAAGTAATCTACTAGCTGATTAAATAGCATTTATGGTAAAAGTGCTTGCTGTCGCATGTGCTTTTTGTTTAAAGAAAGTTCTTTTTTCCTGTGTGTTGAAAACTAAGAAGTGACTAAAAAAAGCAGTGGTGCTCTGCAGAGAAGACAAGATCCAGCTGTCAGCACTGGAGCTGGAGTCAGAACATTCACAGGACTTGCTGCAATAAGCAGTCCTAGCTCTTCACCTATGTGCTGCTAAGTGCTACCTCATGACAAAGTACAAAAGCCATGAAACTCCCTATAGATCAACATTAAAGTGCTTCTTTTTAAAATAACCATTTTTCACTTGCATGAGATAGCAAATAAAAAATACCTTTACTACTTCATCTATGACTTAAACATCCTAGATAGGCTCCAGCCAACATTTAGACATATAAATGTAGGTACCTAAATGCAGGCACCTTCTGCTAGGTCTTTATGGTTATACTCAATAAAAATCTACGCAAAATAATGAAGAGACCTTAGTCTCTGATTTAGGATAAACTTTTCTATACATATTTCCTGTTCCAAAGATAATGTAATTCTTTTTTCCTTATCATGAATTTATATTGTAGTAAATATATCAAAGATTAGTGGATGATCAGAACTTTGTGGTAAGACTTATTTAAAATGTCCAAATCTCCATCATCTTATTTGGTTTCTTAGAAAATCTATCTGGAGTTACAGTATGACAGTAAAGTCGAGCCACTGAAAAATGAGCATTAAGGAAAATTTGTGAGGTACCCACTTCTATTAGTTATGGCCTTTTGTAATGGGAATCACTAACTGGCCAATTTTCATTCCAAAAATAATCAAACAGATAACTGGCAATGATCACACTTAAATGTAAGTTTTACCATACAAGTCTGCTGTGGAATGTTGTGATATGCTATAATGAATGAGTGGAAAATGTCACTGTTGGCTGCTATCAATTTGCTGTTTGCTCAGGGAAAGTACTAGTAGACTTGAATAAATGGCTAAACCATCTACGTGATGCTTGGCCTGAAAGTAAGTGAAGACACATACATTGCAGGCACTGAACAGCTCCATAACCATAAAATAAGCCAGCAGCACTAAAAGAAATTTATCTAATTGCTTGATAAGAGGGAGGAGGGGAAAGGGTCATAAGAAACTTGTGAGAAAAAAAGTCAAAATGGATTATGTAGCTTCTGCATTCACCAACTGTGATATCTCATCTTAAAGCCCCACAAATGAAAGGTCAATCTATAAGCCTTTAATTCAAATGTGATATATACTATATGTATGTGGAAGTTAAAAAAATCTACAATAATAGAAAAATATATGAATTTTATCATAAAGGATGCAGGGTGCCACATGGACTTGTTCTATAACAAATGCTAAAATGTAAGAGAAATAACAATATTTTATTTTTTTTTTATAGAATAAACAAGAAAGAAAGATGGAAATGAAGCTGAAATGAGGAATGGCTTCGCAATCATGTGCTGCAATTTATAAAAAAAGCATAACTCTTTTGGCCAAACAAACAAACAAAATAAAATCTATCATTGAACAGTACTTGAAACAAGGAAAATAATTATCACTGAAGGTCAAGGAAAACATATGAAGATAATTAAGAAGATAAAGGGAAGTCAGAGCCTTGTTCTTTCCTGAATGAAGGTCTGCTGGTAGATCTGAAATATCAGCTTCTGGGATTTTAACAGTGTTGGTGTATCAGTACTTACACTAAATTTTATTGTGAAACAGTGAACAGAAATCTTCATTATCAACTATTAGAATTTCAATTAAAACAAAACAAAACAAAAAAAAACAAACAACAAACCCAAACCTGTGTTTTGTCTTCTTTTCATTCCTCACAATGGGATTCTTCCCACCAGTTTCCAGAAGTTGTACCAGGTCTCAAAAAGCCTCCAATAAAAATATTTTTTCAAACAGAGGCAAACCTTTTTTTTTTCTTTTTTTCTTAGCTGCCCTGTGAAAAGTGCCACTGCCAATAGGTTTTCTCTGCTACTTAACAAATTATTCCTTTTTTCCTCCTAGAAGGTGCAGCTCAACCTTCCCAGTCAGCACTTGCCAAGCTCCTGCGTCCCACTGCAGCGCAGCCTCAGCAGCACTGTCCCTGTATGCAGAATGCCAGCCAAACACTCACACCACATCAACGTGAACTGAAGGCATGGGAAAAATATCTGTTAGACCCAGCTTTCCATCTGCTTGAGCCCTTTGTTGACAGAATCTTTCTTCTCACCAGTGGGCAGGTTGTTACTTACACCAAAAGAATATTCCCCTTTCTACAGCCCAGTAAGTTTTTAATTGTTGAGAGGAGTTGATTTTTTCCTTCATGGGCTTGCCAGTGCAGTTGCTCTCCTGTCTTTAAAATTAATTTACTGCTTAAGAAGCAGTCTACTCAAAGGAAGTATAGGTGCAAAAACAGGAGCAAAAATTATCTTCTTTCTAGAGAATTAAATCTATGTTATGTGGCACACTATTTTTAAGTATCACAGGGAAGCTTCACAGTTTTAGTTCTCAATATAGTTAGCTCCCAATCATGAACACTTAGCTATTGCACCCCAACTTATCATAATGAAGTTACATTCAATGTACTTAAATATTTACAGGATAGGCTATAAACAGCCGTTCTTAATTTCTTTTATGGTAATTTTAAAGTTACTACTGTTTTATCTCAAAAGCTTGATGGTTAGCCAGGCCATCACATCAGATCCTGGATTTTATTTACTGATGATATTTCTACTCTTTCCTTTTTCTTGTGGCTACACTTTCATCATAGTATGGAAAAGACAACCCATCTCCTGAAGGGCTGAAGTAAAGAAAGAAATTGAAAAATATCTGAAAGAAAAATGTGTTAGATATGCTTTATACATGGGAACTGAAGTGCAGAGACCGAACGATGTTGCCAGCATTGCACAGAGATTCAAGGTAAAGATGGGAACCAAATCCAGATCTCCTACATACTCTTGCTATAGACACATACCATGGTTTTAGAGAAGAGACGAACCTTAGAGTACATTTTTCTTAACCAGCTACAATGTGATGAAAGTTTTCAGAGAAGCACAGATGAGCTTACAGTTTTTAGGAATATCTTCTCCAATGATGTTTTTGCATGATCTCCCTTGATACTAGTAAAACCAACAGAAATACTTTTACCAAGTCAAGTGCAACTTTACCTAACCTAGAAGTAATTCTGGAGAAGTTCTGTTTGAGTTCCAGACTAAGGTTAGAGTTGACTGTCATTGCATTATATTGCATAAGGATATCACACAGTGTAAATTTTTTTCCTTAATAGTCTGTGTGTGTCATAGGTAATTTACTCTCCAGTGAGCGTTGTTAGTGAAGCACATTACACACTTGGCTAGACCCAGTTCTTATTCATGGCTTTTTATTTTTATTTTCAAGGATTAGACTAAATCAGGCAGAGACGGTAGGCAAAAATTTTTATTCTCTTTCATACTGCCATGCTTGAAGATATGCAATGGAGAAACACATTTTTAAAAAGGTCGAATTGCAGAAGCTTCACTTTTTTACATAGATACTTGATACTAAAGAGGAATATGAAAGGAGGTGGGATCCTTCAGCTTCGAGTTTACATCTGTGTCATGCTTTATGGGTTGGAGAATCTTTTACAAGGGTAAAGATGAGGAAAAGAGCTGTGAAATTCAATTACTATGCTTTGAAAAATTTGGGAATCTGTGCTGACTATATAATAATGCAAAATACAGTGACTGCCTCATTTTCCTTTCTGCAAAAGACATATGATTTATCTTCCTGAAGTAATTCCTTTCTACCATTAAAAATAATAAAATCCTTCAGACATTTTAATCCCCCAAGCAAAGAAGAAACCTTTCTTCACAACATAAGAGATCTAAGAGAATACTTTTTACAAAATTTGAAAATCTTAGACTTATTTTTTCACTTTCACAGGTTTATCTGTGAAATCCGTCATTGCATGATAACTTTTTGGCTGATGCAAAGTAAAACAGGATGTGATTGGAACTGAAAGCTATCCAGTTTTATTTATCCCTGCTTCTCTGATTTAAAATGAAGCCTGGCTGTGTGCAGATGATAACTGTGAGCAAAGGTTGACATCAATTGGAGCTGTAGGACGAGCTGTCTCTGTGTGGGGGAAAATATCACCTTTTTTAAAAGATGCTGAGTGACACTGACAAAATAGACAAGGCATTCTAGATCAATGACATAAAAATAGTTGTCATATAACGATTAGTGAACTACCGCTCATAATAATCTCCTTCAGTAGACTCCTCTGAGGATAATGTTTGATTATTTGAACACATCATAGTGTTAATTATGGATAGGCTGAATTTTACAGTCTAATTTGTATTTTTACAGTATGTGACATTTGAAAGCTTGAGGTAATTTTCAATGTTTTATTAGGTGCTTGAAATTCAGTTTCTCGCTTTTGCTTCAAACAGCAGCCTTTTAATTTAGTGCCTCTTTAGTGGAGAGCTTGATATGGAATAATCATTAGGGCAGTAACCACATCTATAGAAAGTCTCATGGGAAGGTGTCTATCAATTTTCCCCTTAAAAGAAAAAATAAATCTAGTTCAGTTCCTTTTTTAGCTGCAAAATGGAGGAGATTTATCTGACAGGAACCTGGGCTATCCTTAAAATCCTCTAAACTATGGACGAATAAACTAGTTCAAGTGAAATACTAAAACAGTAATATATTGAACATACATAGCCTTATGCATCAAAAGAGCTCAAAGCATTTAACAAAAATTAATCTCTTCTGTACATCTATCTATGCATCTGTCTCTTTCCACCTATTCATCTAAGATATGCTCAATGAATTGTGATATTTGTACATTATGAAATTAAGCCTTACCATTCACTCTTGAGTTGAAGAACTATTATCCCCTATCCTATACAAAAGGCAAGACAAGTATAGAGAGAAATGCTAGTAAAGGTATGCAGATGCATTCAAGATGTGTACAACGAAACTTGAAAATCAAGCATCCTGTCTTAAGTGGTGGGGTGGACAATTTATCTCAACTCCTTTATGGTGTCTGCAGTAAGTCATCCTCCTGTTCCTTTATAAACTGTAATGACAAAGAGACACTGATGCCTTTTGTCTGTTCTTTTTGGGATCAGGTGGCCTGTGCTTTAGGGGGTTTATTACTCTCTACTGACTGAAATGGTAGGCCAGGTGACCAGATCAGATGGAGGTGTAAAGTAAATCCCTTCTCTTGACCTATTCATACCAGATAGTCTCCAAGCAGAATGAATCTTGGTCCATTTTTAAGTTTTATGTTGAGAAACATTAGTTTATGCCATTCACTCTTCAGTCAGTACTAGAACTGTCAGTGCCAAGAGCAAAAAGCCTGCTCTCCCGAAATCTGCATACTCAAGCAATTCAGTGTTCTACTTGGAATAATCTTTTTGACATTTCGTGAATCCAAAACTCTGTAGCAGAACTGCTGAAAGTTCTGAACAGATCTGAACTAGGAGATTTGGTGACATAAGGTTCAGTGATCCTCTTCTCCTGCTGCAGGTACACAAGACTCGTAGCCACAGCCCCAGTTTTAATCTCTTGTTGCACGAGAATGGATTCAATAATAATAGAATATGATCCTAGTTAGAGCAGGTAGTAACTCATAGTCACTTTGCAATCATCTATGTACTTACCTCTGAAACATCACAGTGACTCCAGCTTTCAAAACAAAGCTGGTTTTGAACAATATATCAAATGATAAGAAATCAAGAAGTGGTAAACATATGCTTTTTTTTCTGAATTAAATTGGTTATATATTCCATTTATAGCTATTTAGGATAGCCTCTAGAATAGGTAACGAATAGTTGGAATGTGAAAGGCAGTCTGAACTACAAGACTTTGATGTGAAAAATAAGTGTTTTTTTCTCTGGAGTTTTTATTTAGATTAACACTGTAAATACAAGTAACGATTCTGATAAACAAGCTTCATCTATTATGATTGTATGTAAAAATAAACTATTAAATACACAGAAAATATCAGAGCAACTGTGCAAGATGAAAACTGAATTAATCACAATTCTTCATGTTCTTCTAGTTATGATCATGTCTTCCTTGTAGGCCATGTTTCTCTCTCTGAAAACAGATAAGCTCCTTTTTAATTGGATTTGGTCCAATAGGCTCAGATTGATTTGCTTCAGTTCCACTTTGAGGAATCACAATCATTTCCATTACTACTGAAATAATGTCCTTTAGTTCTGTTAATTAGAGGTAGGATTGGTAACGCCCCTTACTGCTCACATTGCCCAGTGCTTCCTATTTGAATGAACAAGTATTTAGTGAACAATGGATGATATCTGGGTACAAACCTGTAAAATTCACTTTACCCCATTGATACAAACTGTCTTCAGTTATGTAAAGAATGTTATAAAATTTTATTAATTCGCTCAAACATTTTCCCTCCTGGAAATTATCCATATTTGCCTTGAAGTGGTTTTTTGGTTTTTTGTTGGGTTTTTTTTTGTTGGGTTTTTTTTTTTTAAAGGAGATTACCAGGCAAGAATAGCAGGAATTTTGAAGGGATTTGGTAGTCATAGTCATTTGATCAAAGAGTATGTCTTCCACACCTCCTCTGGCTTCATTCAGTGCAGAAGAGGAAGTTGCTCAAGGAGTCAACTTAACATGCACTCATCTAAGGAAGACCTCTCATGTATTGCTAATACTAGAAGATAAGCAAAGATTGAGTTGAGGATTATAGAAAAAGAAAAGATGGCTTTTAGCTTTCGTGAGATCATTAAATACATGGAACAAAACATGACCAAAATGTTTTCACGAGTAGTCACTTTCTTAGTGCCTAGCCTGAGACTTTTGGTAACTGATTTGAATAATGGTTTATGATTTACTGTTTAATTAGTAGGAAATTAGTAGGTACTGGACTTCAAAATGTTTAAAGTATATAGATTATGTCAAAACTGAGCATTTACTTTGACCTTCTCATCTGGGTATTTCACGTCTTCACCTGTAAAACAAATTGAATAATTCTCACTATTTTTATAGTGCTGCAAAAATAAATTAGTGAGTACTTGTGAATGTCTCAGATATCTAAAAAAAATCATATGGGAAAAATATGAATACTAAACTAACTGTGTGTAGTTTTAACAGTGTATGACAAAGGAAGGCTGGCATTATGATAGAATCACCCCATAAATCAAAGAAGAAAAATATATAGTGAATAGCACAAATAGCATGAGTAGTACAGCCAGTGGGATGTGCCAAGGAAAAAACATCAAATGAGCATCTAACTGTAGTTTATCTCATCTCATGACACATTCAATGGGCTGAAGTGGGATTGGACAGCTGCTTTAAGACTTCCTAACATTTCAGGGCTTAACTTTAACTTCTCATAATTTTTTTATTTAATTTACTTTTTTTTTTTTTGTGAATAAACATTTATATAACACCAGAATGTAAGAAAATGACCATGCAAAGGAGACAATGATCTTGTTCTCGGCTTCTGCGGTCGCTATAAATGAAGGCTGAAGTCATGCAGCTGAATGCCTGTATATTAAAATAATGTTTCAGATGGAAATGAAAGATATTGAAATTATTTTCACATCCTTACCTTGTAATGTTATGGCTTGCTAAATATATTGAGAAAAGACATTTGTTCCTTTCAGCAGTGTCTGCCTAAAGATAATGATTGTAGCTTACCATTTATATTGAAAATTGTGCTTCTTCATACATGCATGCAAGATAGCAATACATTTCTCAGACGCTGCAGCCATCCATTTGCATATGTCTGAGGTTACACTTTTATACTTTGGAATTCCTTTTGGTTTGCGTCCTTTAAATATTCTGTCTAACATTTTTGTTGACAAAAATGTTGAAGGGGAAAAAATACACGAATATTAAGAATCATCTAGAGAAACATGTTTGGGATGGAGAACTACTTAGCAATACAGCTCAGATTCTAAAACTATACATCTTATGCAATTGGGGAACAAAAACCTGTGTGATGTCTGTTGCCATTTAAATGCCTTTAATTTTGAATGCCAAGTATGCCAATAATCTGCTTAATTAGAAATATTTGTAGAAACTATTCAGCAGCTACCTCTGAAAAAACAAGAAATTCCACATAAATGTAGCTCTCAAGGGCAATCTTTACAGAAAAAAAAAAGAGTAATAAACAGACAAATATGATTTACTGATAATTACTCAGGTGTGTATATAATTCAACTCAATAACATTTTTCTAGGGTTTTTTTCAGGTAAAAAAAAAAGGTAGTTTATAGGACAAAGTTGTGGAGTTCATTGACAAGCTATCCAAGTTTCTTCACCAATAAGCAAATTAATTTTTATTTATTTCAAAAGAAAAGCTGCAGGATGCAAATCTCTTAATATACCTAAAACAAAAGCAAGGAATTCACATGTCAAGCAGGTGGAAGATGTTCAGTGGATCACAGTGGAAGATACCTGGGAAACATTCCTTCTGGGAAAGTCCTGTGTAAGAAACACCCACATTTGCTGGCTCTCCTCTGGCTGTTCCAACCTTCCTTTTGCCTCCTGGGATCTTGCCTTCCAGCTGTAATTCAGACCTGAAGTGTGGCTGTATCACAAGAGTAAAATGCTAGAGCAAGAGAAAAGTAAGTGTGTCTCCAAACGACTGATCATGAAACTCATGCATATCAGGATATTAATACATGTGAATTGTTTTACTTGATCCAGTATAATCTGCATCCTTGCTATGGCATGTGCAAATAGCAAAATTCTCCAGGACGACTTAAAATGTCACTGGGAAAAGAGGAAAGGTGAAAACTGATCTGAATTCCATCCACTGATGGATGTAGACAACAGCTTGGAACTGTTTTCCTCACTAGTAAAGTGATTTGGATGACTTGTTAATAAACTGCACTGACTTTAGCTGTTGGTGTTTCTATGGCGATGGGAAATGAGTGAAGTTTTGAAGATTCTGAGAGTAGATTCAGGACAACTAAGAAAAGAACAATTAGGAGTTTCCCTATTTTAAAAAAATGTGTTTTCAAAGGGTATCATTTATTAAAATTTGATTTATGATTCCAGTGCTAAATTGAAAAGGTTAATATGGTTAATATCTACTGCTGTGGACATTGATAACAAACCATACATTTTAATTTCAATTTATTCCCCCAGGTAACGTGATTATTATTATTATTAAATTGCAGATTTTATTGGGGTTTTCTTTACTGTTCTCTCCATAAAATCAGATAAAAGGCAATTTTAAAGAACACAGCTGAGTTTTCTTCATGTCTGTTCTGTCTCTGCTGTTTTATAAAGGTGATATGCACATTCTGGAGTCCCACAAATTTGTTTATATTTTCTGGGTTTCCATGAAAATAGACTGAATTAAGATATTCTTAATCACAGTATACAGGAAACTATAGGCAAATCTGAAAAGCTGTATTTGATATAACCTTTCTGTACAAACTCTTACCTTGAAGTCAATTATGGGAAATTATTAAATATGGTTGTATAAGAGCATTAAAATTGAAATACAACAAGGGGTCAGACTGATGAAAGGAAAGGAAGGAAGCAGTAACATTTTTATGTACTGATTCAAAAGTAAATATTTATGTCTTAATCTTCAAAAGATTTCATCCAAGTCTATTTTGTAATAACTAGCCTGAATCTGCCTAAGCCTCTAGGCAACTAATTTTATTCCAGTTTATGTGGACAAAGCCACATGCATAGTGATTCTTATCACAGCTAGCAAGCTTTTAAGTGATATCAAGCCAAACCCCTGGAGGTGAGGAAATACAATTTTTAAATATGGTGTTCTTCCATCTTTCACCATGCTTTCAGATCCACAACAACAAAAAGATGCATCCTGTTACAGGGAAACTGTGGTTGAATTCTCTACATCAAAACAAGAAGGGGATTACAGTCCGTTAGCAGCACTATTAGACTGTTCAAAGACCTTGTTTTATTTTTTACATATGAAATTAATACTGCAGCACCCACCTTAGGCAGGGAGAGATCATTGCTGTTGAGTTTTAGGAAAGAGATACTTACGCAACAGGTGCTTTTCCATTCAATTTTTAGGGTATCTCCAACTGATATCTAGAAACCAGCTGTACTTCTTAGGGGTGAGTGTTATGCTGTAGCATCACATTCGCTTTCCACGGCTCAGAGGATTTGTTAATACTTGATTGTTCTGAACAAACAGAATAGTTTTCAAAGAGAGACTGAGAAAGCCTCAAAAAACCTCTGCAGTTTGACAAGGAGTCTAAGAAATTTGAGCTCCAGGACCTGAATAACTGCATATAAAAATGGAAGTAAACATCTCCTAATACTTACTGTCCACTTCTGCCTGAACTGATCTATGGGAGAAGGCTGTTTAGGTTTGTGAATCATAATGATATATACCATACTACAGGAAAACAGCGCGCAGACACTTCTGGAGCATAACATCCTTCTCTTTATTTCCTACTGATTACCTTCATTTCACCAACCTCCATATCAATGCTTCAGCTACTATGACTTGGCACTTACTTCAGATGATGTCGGTTCTACTCCTTGGCACGATATCGCAAATATATGTTGCAAGCATTATAAACCCTAAATTTTGGAAGGTTTCAAGCAGATGGAATAGAATATACTCACACCTCCTGGATATTTTCCTGTGCTATCAAGATCAACTGAGGACACTTAGGAAGTTAAGAAAATTAGCTAATATGAACACATATTTGGTGGGAGATTAAAGAAGGTTCTCCAGTCTGTCAATACATTTGCATTAAGAGAGAGCAACTTTGAATGAGCTTCTACGCTGACATTACATTACTACATGAGGCAGGTTAAATAAGTATGTATAAGCTATTGGATGTACATGATATAATCAAGTACATCTAGTTCAGTTCTAGCAGGGAATAACTCTTTTTTGCTGTCTGAAGGGAGGTCATGTGTAATCTCAAGATGTCTGTGGTTCTAATGAAGAAAGGCTGTGAAAGACAATTTTAGGGAACACAGAATATTGATTTAACAGAAGTTCTTGAAGAGATTTCGCCCGTCTTCCAGGGGAGC
>NW_009912343.1:0-14259 GCF_000696875.1 Nestor notabilis
TGCCGGCTGGGCTTAAACCACGACAGCTATCATAATAGCAAACTGTTTTCCATATAGACATAAACATAAATCAGTTTGGGAAGTATTAAGCAGCTCTTGCATAAAAATAATCCAATCTGGAGCCCCGCATACGAAAGAAAAGATCTCAAAGGACTCATAGAAAAGCTATCCTTACCTAGTAATACAATGTACAACCTGAAGCAGAAGATCCTAAGGAAGTAACCAAGTAACAGGAAATCTATCTTTGAGGAGATTACTAGCAAATCAAACAAAAAAAATTAACAAAAGCCAGAAAAATTAAGAAAAGATGGCTGATGGAGATCTCAGGAGTACTCCTCTGCCCCCACCTCTGATTCAACTATGCAAAATCAGTCTATACTGCTCACCTGCTCCAAGCAGCCCTCAGCACTAGAGATTGTCCAACCTCACAGGCAATGCTGCCAAGTTTTTAATTATTCTCAACATTAGAATCTTCATCTTCCGGCATATCCGCGTTAATTCTTACTGTAATTCAAATCCACTAGTTGTCCTGATAGCCAAATTAACTCTACCTACCAGTTTGTTCTTTTCCTGAATAATCATTTCTGTATTGAAAGAGATTAACATAACTCCCTCCAGTTCAGTCTTCTCCAAACTAAACAATCCGAGTTTGCTCAACCTTTCCCTACAGGCATTCTTTTAGATGGCTGATCATTATCATTGCTTGCAGCTGGACTCTCTCCAGCTACTCCTCCAAGTGAAGTCACAGATCTGTTAACGAGGTCATAGCACTGGGGAAGAGAACAGATGGATTACATCACAAGTCTAGGAGTTCCTTGCTGCAATGGCTTCTGGCAATGTAAATTTCAGTTAATCATTCCAAAGCCATTGCTTAGCTTTATGTCTATGCTTTCCATAACGGGGATTTCACCTCAGTTCATGGAGTTACTGCAAACACTACTGCAATACGTGTTTGGTCCACGTAGTATTGCAGTAATACTATTCCCTCAGATACTATCATCCCACTTAACACTAAATCTGTTTACTGCAAGCTGAAGTTACAATTAGATTAGCTATGCATTCTTCATTCCCTGCCTTAAACTGTACTATCAGAATATCACTGCTAATACCAGTGATACCAGTTTGGAAATGTGGAAAATAATTCACTCCCTGTCTTTACATTATTTTTTTTTTAAGTGTCTGGGAATTTATCAGGATGAAAAACCCTGGATAAATATTAGACTATTATCCTAAAGAATTACTATTACTCCAATATGAAGAGAAATTGTAGCAAAGCAAACAGAAAAAAATAAACATATAGTAATGTTCTGCTGATGATTATTCTCTTTCATCGTATCATAGACACTGAATGCCTCTTTCGCTTTCCATGTAATGATTTTTAATTTAGTAGTAGACTTCCATTATGTAACACAAATGAACAATAACTAAAGTTATTTAATCTAACACTTTTGCTTTTAAGCATGAAAATTTGGCTTCTAGGTTTAAAGGGCAGATCAATCTTCAAATTATAACACATGTAAAAATATCTGTGCGGGAGACGAGAAAGATGGAAGAGGCTGGGGAAGAAACATGCTGGTACTTTATGTTTCACACTGGTACCTCACAAAGGAATTCATTGCAGACTTGCTGCCACCCATGTATAATCCAAACTACCTGCTTTGCCCAGTAGCTGTTTGTCTGTGCTAAAAGCCACAGTATTATCTGGTACCAGGGGAGCTAACCCTGCTATAAAATCCTATATATGAATGCAGAACTCTCCAGGAATACATATAAAAAGTCCTGATTTTTCACTGTTCTATCACTGGACATTTGGTTTTGTTGTGAAGGAGAAAAGAATATTTTAAACCACATATGATTTATTTTGTCATGTGTGGCAAGGCCTCCTTTCTGGGTTTTGTAAAAAACAAAAACCCAAACCCAACCCCAAGAATACTCCATAGTAATCTTGGCTATGGCTATTTAAAGCACAGTTCATTCTAATCTTAACACTTCTTACAAAGAATGATCACAAAAAATCCTATAAAATACCTACTATTCGCCAAGAATCCTGTGAAAAAAATCACAGCCACCTTGCAACCACAACCCTTCACTTTATTTGAGAATTGTGACTTTCACTCACCCTGACAAGGTGGGAAAATAATTCCTTATTCATCCTAACTCTCAAGCAGAGGCTGTTTCATTGGCAATCTGGTATCACTCTAATGAACAACAAATGGTTATTGAAGTTCAGGATATTTTCTTAGCATGTCTCTTTTTTTTTTTTTTTTCCATTTTCTTTTTTTTTCCTAGAGATTGAAGATGTCTGTTTCATTGAGAAAAAAATACTATTAGGACCAACAAATTAAAAAGCTTCAGAAGGAAGACAAGTTGTCATTCTTCCTGGGTTCTTCTAAGGTTCTTGAATCCAAGTTCTGTTTTGATTTTTCAGTCATGTCTGAAATAGCATCTGTTCTACTACAGGCACATCTCAAAATCATTTAATGTTTTTTCAACATCTGTATTCAGCTTATTTCCCCCCATCCCAAAATAGTTTTTTTTTTTAAATGAGTAACACAATCTGTGACATTTCAAAATCATGGAATCACAAATTTATTCCATGTTTCACATACTTTGTTAGCTTGTATACAGTTACCATCCACTGTAACCTACTGTTGACTTATCTCTTCCATTGAGAATTGGTCTTCCGTGACTACAACTCTCATATTGACCTCAGATTCTGTGAGTAATGAAGAAAAAATCCTGGGTCATACTTATTGACCAGTGCTGAAATCAAGACTATCTTTGTAAAATCTGAGTGGTCTTCTAAAAGACGTAACAGTTGCTTTCTGTGTTCAGCCCTGTGTAGAATAAAGGAAGACAGCAGTATAATTTCAGTAGAACAGAAGAACCTAGAACACTTTTGCTTGTCTCCTTGAGTTTTACTTTTAACCCAGCATCAACAATTATCAGTCATATAATATGGGTGGAATGTAAGTTTGAACTCTACTTCCCTATTACATATGGGCAGAAGAACACCCTCAATGCAGTATGATTGCCATATTTTGTTTATAGATATAATCATATACAGCCCTAAGTGCTCCTGTTGTGTATTTTGCTGTAGTGTGTTCTTGTGTTAAACACAGGGCTTAGGTTCAGCAATTTGAAAACATCTATTGTGTAATAGTTACCACACAAAAAAAGAGGCTCCCTGGCTTCTTTAATGAAATATAGTGGCCTACAGCAAAGCTTGAAACTTATTTGCTGCAGTCAGAGAAAACATCAGAAGCTTCTTGAATCATTTTCTTTTACCATGTCAGAAGAAAGGGAACTAATTCATTTTGAATCTGTTACTTCCAAAAAGAATTGACTCATGTCGGTTTCCTTCAGGATTTTCCTTCATAATTCACAAGAGTCCTAAAAAAGAAATCAAATACTGATTCAAATCTTTTTGTGATATGGCTGCCTGAAGGGAAGATCATTGTCAATGTGGGGTTCCCAATTTTTACCAGTTCACCAAACATTATGCTTAAGGCTGATGATTATGACTGTCTCTCCGATAGTTCTCACATCAGTGTAATTTTAATTTATGGTTTGCTTACTCATAAATCAAGACCATTACAGAAAAATGGATGCCCCTGAGTCATTTATATTCTTAGCGCATACACTCCATAAATCTGAAAGCTTATGCGTCCTATTATTTCTAAGATAACGTTAAAAATCTGTTATTGTAAATTTTCTCTTGTCTTTCAGCAAAATTTTTATACTCTGATGACCCCCCCTCAAAAAAAAAAAAACAAAACCAAAAACCCAACAAAAACAGCCCACAAGTGAATTCTGTCTTAAAAATTTCACTGTTTTCACTTGAAACATGCCATGTTTTGATATGCTCTTTTTTTTTTCTTAAGGAATGATATCACATAAATTGACATTCGCTCAAACTTTTTAACTGCATCAGCTAAATATATGATTCTGAAAGCACCAATAATTATGTCTGCCTAAAGTCCCATCAATCAAAATTACTAACTTGGAAGAATATGGATTTGGATCTATGTATTTTTTCAGATCAGGATCTTCAAACACAGGTTTTGGTAGACCAAAACAATGTATAAGCTTGAAATGAAATCTGAGAATGTTTTAAATCATATTAAAAAGGATTTTTTAAAAAGTCAAAATATTAGATTTTAATATTTTTAAACATTTCAACTTTACTTTTACCAACTGACATTTAGGTTTCAAAATAGAACATTTTTAAGGAGTAAAAAGTCCCTCAGAAATGAACCAGAACAAACTGAATGGGTTTCTAAAGAAAAGGGAACTGAGAAACTTGTTATTAAAACTTTGGGACTTGGATTATTTCCATTTACTGCCACTGACAAAAAACACCACTCAACATTTCAATCTAGTCCTTATTACACCATGTGCAATACATAACACAGTTTTTAAGAAGGAATTCATTATTAATCATAAAAAGGAGTTGATTTCAAATCATAAGTGCCAGAAAAGGCAAGCTTGTTTTTAACAACTTTCCTCCTACAGAGATTATACGGTTGAGAACTCAAATTTGCTAAACCCACACATTTGTGGGGAACTTTTACATTTGGTCTGGTATGCAATATGAATAAAACATAACTTTTGCAGGAACAGCTACCTTTTCCTTGATTTTTATCTGTGACGAAGACCAGAATATTTTTTTTTAAGAAAGGATTTTAACTATGAGAGTTTCCTGAAAAATAAGGTATCTTCTTCTACTGACAGAGAAAATAAAATAAGGAAAGCAAACAACAGAAGACCCTGACAGTTAATATGTAGTCAACAATTAGAAGTTCTAAGGCAATTATTTTTTCCTTCAAAGTGATACTAAAAATTTTTAGTATCTTGGTATTTCTAGTATATTAAGGTCATTTAAAATCAGCAACATTAGAGAGTAAAAGGACTTAAAGGATTGTAAATTTACATTGCCAGAATCAGTGATAATTGTATAAAAGGCAATCAGGTTCTTTGAGATTATATTTAGATGTATCTAAATATCTGCTTTGGGAGTTTCTTTTTCAACCTCAAGAATCGCATAAAAATTTAGATTTTGGATTCTTTTTTAATTTAAGTTCTATACTGCGTGTCTCAGCATTGTCACACATGCGTTTGTTTGTAAGAATTGCGAGAGTAGTACTGATTCGTAAGTTCCCATATCTGGTAGCTATTGCTGCTTCAGATGAAATCTGAAAGGTCAGTCTGCCTAAAGGAGAATGTTAATGTTACTGAGGACTACAGGGAGAAACCAGGATCACAGCAAGAAGGGTTTCTGTAGCTGGTGAAACCTGTTGACAAAGAGCCCCTTAGGGAGCATGATACAGCATCTTTATCTAGTCAGAGTCAGCATTTTTTGCCCAAAGGAAATGCCAGGACTGCACCAGAAAAGGAACAAATCTGAAGTTTGACCCTCCAGAGTCAGTGACAACTGAAGAATCCTGAATCCTGAGGGCCAGGCTCAGAGACAGGACAGGGCTAGCCACCAGGCCAGGAGCCATAGCCCACACAACAGACCCACAGCCAAAACCCTACAGAGAAAAATATTAAAGAGCATCCTAAGTAAAAGGAAAACAAAAAGGAAGCGGAAAAAAATCAGAAAGAAAAAAGGAAGCGTTTTGATTCAGTTATTTAGACCAAAGACATGTTCTAATCTTAGTTATATTAATTGTTCCAAAGGTTGAACTGTACTAAAAACCTGGTACTTTCCTTATTTGATTTTCTGTGATAGAAAATAAATAGATGAATAAAAGCTATAAATTTTCTGAAGCATAATACCAGCTATATAGATGAACACAATTATAAGCACACCACAGATACAACATCTTACTATATAAATTGAGGAAGAAATATCTGTAAAAACAGAAGTATCTATAAAGGATATCTAGATGAAAGGTTCATTAAAAATCAGTCACATGTGTCTTCATTAAGAGGAAACTGCACAAGAAAGAAGGATATGGTGGGAAAGTATTATATTGTAAAAACATCTCCTTTATACAGCAGCAGGGTAAAAATTGCTCTGCCATCTTAATACTGCTTTGCCTTCAATAAATATAGACATTTTCACTGAAACAAATGACAACTTTCACTGTGTGCCCTCTGATTCATTGGTAATCAATGGCACCACCTAATTTGCAATTTGATGATTTGGAATACTGACAATAGTTCACGAAGATTACTTGGATTTAGTATATTTTGTCTAGTGAGAGGAGGCAACAGTTTTGCCACAGCAGATGATTGTGTGGCATAACTACCATCGACATGTTCTAAGTAAGTTTAGTGAATATAGAAACAGATGGAAAATAACTCTACCAGCCATATTACTACTTTTTTTTTTTGTTAACATACCAGTGCCTGCATACACCTCTGGACACTAGCATCCCTCATCTCAAACCCCAACAAACTTTAACAAATAAACCCCAGTCATCCCTTAGAAGCCTTCCAGGCTTTAGATAAATATGAATAAGTCAAGAAACAGGAGTGAAAGGTAGGGAGAGAAACATCTTGCTGAATCAATCTGCACCGTGCATGGGGTGACTGAGCCCTGTGTGCCTGATTGCACTGTGGTCCGAACAAGAGATGGTGGGATGCGAGCGGGGCCATGGCACAATGCTAGGAGCAGAAACACTGGCTGTAGAGCAGTGTGCCAGCCCATTCACACCTCCACAAGTCCATACACTACACAGAGCTCTCCTGCAAATCTGGACAAGCTGTTGTATCCAGCATATGAGCTCATGGAAGTGAAAAAAGAGAGAGACAAAGAACATCCTAACATGTCCATTAACAAGGGGTGTCCTTAGATAAATCTTTCCCTGTTAGTTTTGTGGTCAATGTGGTTATCATGGTGTGGTTTCAGTAGTCTGAGTAGCATCCAATCTAATCATATTTCAGAGAACTCCCTGGAGTACACATACATCAAGCAGAAATAATGGGACTGAGAAGCTGCAGGCTTAATGAAAATTCTAGCAGTCTTGGGCGGAGGTGTGTGTGGGGAAATAAAAAAGGGCAGATTGGAGTGGAATTAAAATTTAAGCAAATTTTAAGGTAGCTTTTAGCTGCTACTGTATAACTACTACGTTGGTGTTAATACTTGTGAAAAATGTGTGTATCAGTTTTACAGCTCACTTAATAAACACTACATTTCAGGAAATGGTAGCAATTATGAAGATCTGGAATGTATGCTATAATAGTTATAAGAGTTTAATGTTTTCCAGTAATTAGTATTTACTATTAATTTTTAAATTTGTTTAACCATTTTTTTAACTTTCCACAGACATCAGAATAGTGGAGGAAAATAACACTGCCATTCTGCTACACACAGTTTCTGTTTGGTGGTAGGCTTTTTTCTATTTGGGCAGAAGAATTAAATAAATGAGTCCTTGCCAAGTGGTTATAGATATTAAATGGTAGATAGGGTAAAGCAGTTTAATAGCTGTGGCTATTAAAAAAAAAAGGAGAGCTATCGTATCTGTTACTGTGGGTAGCACTCAGATCATTATTGCAAAGTAGTCTCAACAGGAGAATAATTTGTAAATATTTACTACACTGTCTTTGCTACTCTTCTTCAGGAACCTCTCACATGGAAAACCAGAGATGTTTGAAATCTGCTTTTTGCGATTTCATTAAAGTCACTGCATAAACTCCCTTTGGTGAATCTAGTCATCAGTTCACATTGTTGCCCTTACTGTTACCCTTCTCATCAGCGCTTATCAAAACAGCACTTGATATTTCACATTTGCAGGGCTACCCAAATAGCTGGCATATATCAAGTAAATCCTGCAAATATTGCACAGCTAACAAGAAAAGGGATTAATTTCATTTTGATTTTCGCATGACTGTAACTGTCCTCATATGAAGTCAATCTTCTGACAGAAAAAAG
Organism: Nestor notabilis; assembly: GCF_000696875.1. Lineage (NCBI taxonomy): Eukaryota > Metazoa > Chordata > Aves > Psittaciformes > Psittacidae > Nestor > Nestor notabilis. The sequence continues at coordinate 7,883 of NW_009912343.1, forward strand.
TGCCTTAGACCTCAACTTCTCAAGTACAGGTGTGGCTTCGTGTTTAGCTGTTATACAAATATTGCATATAATATTCTCTGAACCTTACTGGGATGGAGATTTTCAAAGGAAATATAATTCCATGCACAGGTGGGCCTAAACTACCACAAAACTTGCAGGACATATTAAGGCAGGAATTAGAAACATCTCCTAAGGAAAGGTAAGTGTCCTCAACATAAAAAAGACATGGAGCTGTTGGAGCAAGTCCAGAGGAGGGCCACGAGGATGATTAGAGGTCTGGATCACCTCCCTTATGAAGACAGGCTGAGAAAGTTGGGGCTGTTCAGCCTGGAGAAGAGAAGGCTGCGTGGAGACCTCATAGCAGCCTTCCAGTATCTGAAGGGGGTCTATAAGGATGCTGGGGAGGGACTCTTCATTAGGGACTCTTCATTAGGGACTCTAGTGGTAGGACAAGGGGTAGTGGCTTTAAACTTAAACAGGGGAACTTTAGGTTAGATATAAGGAAGAAGTTCTTCACAGTGAGGGTGGTGAGGCACTGGAATGGGTTGCCCAAGGAAGTTGTGAATGCTCATCTCTGGCGATGTTCAAGGCCAGGTTGGACAGAGCCTTGGGTGACAGTTTAGTGTGTGGTGTCCCTGCTCATGGCAGGGGGGTTGGAACTAGATGATCTTAAGGTCGTTTCCAACCCTAATTATTCTATGATTCTATGATTCTGCAAGTTGTGTCCTTTGTTGCTCCTACTGTTAATAAGGGACTATACTAATCTGAGTTCAATATACATATAAACTCCAAATTGTCCCTTTATATTCAAGTATCTTTATTGCAGTAGTTCATCATCCCATCTAAACAAAGTGGTTAGAAAGTCCGAATTTCTCTTTTACTAAATACATTTCCATGCCTTTCTATTATTTTAAATACCTGGGTAATATATATGTACCTATCATTTTGTCTGACACCTTCTTTTAAGGGATGAGATGCTATTTCACTGCCTAACTTAATAATCAGTCTGAGAAATATCAGATATATAATGATTCTAAAATATCATTTAAAGTAGCAGGCAAATATACAACCCAACCTACTGTGAAATAGAATTTGGTTCAGATTATTGTGCTATCTTTTACCAGAAGAAGAGAATGAAAGAGTTTTCTTCTGCCAGCTGACAAAGAATAAATCACCAACAATTTTGAGTGTTTTGAAATAGTGTAATACTCAAATGAATATTCTCCAATGTCAGTATCATAATCAAACCAGTAGAATCATAGAATCATTTAGGTTGGAAAAGACCTTTGAGATCATCACGTCCAATTGTCAACTTAGCACTGCCAAATCCACCACTAATCCATGTCCCTAAGTGTCACATCTACATACCTTTCAAATACCTCCAGGGATTGTGACGCAACCACTTCCCTGGGCATCCTGTTCCAATGCTTGGCAACTCTCCCAGTGAAGAAATTTTATCTAATATCCTACCTAAACCTCCCCTGGAGCAACCTGAGGCTATTTCCTTGTGTTATGTGGGAGAAGAGGCTGACCCGCACCTGGCTACAACCTCCTTTCAGGTTGTTGTAGAGAGTGATTAGGTCTCCCCTGAGCCTTCTTTTCTCCAGGATAAACAATTCCAGTTCTCTCAGCAGCTCCTCACATAACTTGTGCTCTAGGCCCTTTACCAGCTTCACTGCTCTTCTTTGGACACACTCCAGCACCTCAATGTCCTTCTCACAAAGAAGAGCCCAAAACCAAACACAGTATTTTAGATGCGGCCTCACCAGAGCTCAATACAGGGGAACAATCACTTCCCTACTCGTGCTGGCCACGCTATCTCTGATGCAGGCCAGAATGCTGTTGGCCTTCTTGGCCACCTGGGCACAAGCTGGCTCATGTTCAGCTGGCCATCAGTCAGCACCCCCAGGTCCTTTTCTGCTGAGCAGCTTTCCAGGAGAGTGCTTCGGGGAATGATTTACTTACTTTTAGATGAAGTTGGTTAGTCCACTGACCAATTACTTTGTATTCTGTACTTTTGTTGGTGATTTGATACTGAAAAATATCATAGCGTCCAGGAGCATCTCCGTTTTCATTGAAGACAACAGGTGTTCCAGCACTCCCTGGAAAAAAATTAGAAAGCAATTAGGATAAATACCTTTAAAACAATTTTCCAGAAAACACATTTTGCAGGAAAAAAACTATTAGGGATTAGTCAGGGATTTTTTCATAATGCAAGGCTAACATGGTAATAAATTGAAAAAAAAACCATGAAGAGAAAATATGTGTTATTATTATAATTACAAAATCTACCTTATCTATGAGTTGATTTTACAATTTTACAAGATACTCTTTTGCAATCTTTTTCTTTGGTTAGTTGGGGGTTTTGTGCGTGTATTACAGAACATTAGGAAATTCTATGATAAAACATAAGTGGAAAAACTCCTTTTGACTTGTAGAAGGGCACAATTTCACTTTAGGATATGAATACAGTGCAGTAGGCAAAAAATAGTAATCTTGTAATGAATGTAATAAAAATTTCCCTCTTAAGTATAAAAATAAAATTAATAACATCAACTTAGGAGTCAACATTCATGAAAGACCTTGGGATGCAAGTGTCTAAGTCTTGTCACAGTTAATGTGATCACTTTCTAGCACTGACCACCTGTGTAACAGTGCTTTATCAAAATAAATTAAGGATAGCAGCTGTGCTTGTTGCTCTCTCCTGTACACACGACACTGTCTGACAGAAAGGGCCATTGCTGAAGCTGTCAAAAGTTATAAATTGACACTCTGTTCTTACTTCGATCAACAAAATGTTCAGAGATTGAAAACTACACGTCTACCTTTGCAACCAGACCAGCCAAATTAGACCACGTTTTGATGAATTCTCTCAAGGTGACATCCAGGATCTTCACTCACAGAGAGACTTTTCAAAAACTACACAAAGAATGTCATTTTCACTCATCCAGCAAATTCATATGCATAAGTGAATATTTTTTATAGTTGAGGTTCATTGAAGACAAAATCAAGTATGTTAAAGTTCTATTTCAGTGACTGGAGAATGAAATCTGTCTTTCATGGGGAAAAAACAAATCGTTACAAAACCCACTGCCCAATGTTTTCATGGATTTCCATATGAACAACCAAGAAAAGGAGAATATCTGGTTTATAGTAAGTTTCTATAGTATAAGACTTGATAATGTATCATCCACAGGCACTAAGTCCACTGTGAGTGGTTTCTAGAGAATGCCAAAAAAACTTTGAAATTCTGGGTACATATCAAGCAGAAATGAGCTAGTAGAAATGGGAACAGCAAACTACATGCCCCAGAATTTCAGCATAAATACTTCTTTTATGTCTGTTCATCTCTTATAAAATATTTTGGTCTCTTGTTTTGTGTATCAGCTTTCATACAAAACTGATATTGAGTGAAATAAACACTGCTTTGAGAGTGACAAGTGGCACATTAATTACTGTGCCAATTTCACAGTTCTGCCAGCAAAAGTCTGGCTGCAAAAATTAAATATGAGCAACCATGTAAGAGGACTATAAAAACATGATGTGTGATAAAGACTTTAAGACCCCATGAAGATACCAGAGACTGAACACAAAATTTTTGAAAGCTCTTTGAGCTTTTCTCCCTATTCATTTGACAGCATGAAGGGCAAGAAAAATACCAGTCTACAATTTAACAAGCAATGACATTATTCTTCTCTGCTCAAATAGCCGTTTGATCCAATGAAGTTCTTCCACCCAATAAACAAATATTCAACTGATGTTGGTATGTAGGTAGGCAGGTAACCTTCAAAATATTACTCTCACAATAATAATGGAATTCATCCTTCCACTCAGCATTTGAAGATCTCACTGAAAGAACAGATATCTTTTACCACAAATACAAAATGTCCTTTTTATCCCTTAAGACCAATGGAACTTCAGACATTCTTATGCTCAGCAGTAACACCATGATCTTATAATCTATTGCTGGTTTTAGAAATCATCTTGTGTTTTCTTATGGATGAGATAGAGTTAATTTTCTTCATAGTAGCTGGTATGGGCCATGTTTTGGATTTGTTCTGGAAACAGTGTTGATATCACAGGGATGTTTTTGTTGCTGCTGAGCAGTGCTTACACAGAGCCAAGGCCTTTTCTGCTCCTCACATCATCTCACCAGTGAGCAAGCTGGGGGTGCACAAGGAATCAGGAGGAAACACAGCCAACACAGCTGACCCCAGCTGATCCAAAGGATATTCCACACCATATGGTGTCATGTTCAGCATACAAAATTGGGGAAAGAAGAAGGAAGGGGGGATGTTGGGAGTGATGGTGTTTGTCTTCCCAAGTAACCGTTAGGTGTGATGGAGCCCTGCTGTCCTGAAGATAGCTCAACACCTGCATAACAATGGGCAATGGTGAATGAGTTCCTTGTCTTACTTTACTTGTGCACTTGGCTTTTGCTTTACCTATTAAAGTGTCTTTGTCTCAACCCATGAGTTTCTCACTTTTCTATTCTCTCCCCATCCCACTGGGGGACAATGAATGAGTGGCTGTGTGGGGCTCAGCTGGGGTTAAACCAAGATACATGTACAAAGAGACAGACTACAGTACCAGCCAGAAACATCTTTCTCTTTGATGTAGTGGTGTGCTTAGCTACTGCATAACAGCATCTCATGCTGTGCACCTCGGTCAACAGGGACATAACATCCTGCTGAAAAATTCAGCTGCCACTCCAACTGAGTCCAACAAGGTCTTTCTCATGTATAAAATTAAGCTTGTTAAAAGCTGGAATAAGTCACAGAAAATTCAGACCCCCAAACACTGGAAAGAACTCATTATCACTCTGCTGAATAGCAGATTTTAGAAAGTACAGTAACAGTCACAGTGCTTTCTGTAAAGTAAATTTGTTCTAGTAATTGTTCTAGCAATGCTAGAACGTGTTCAGTGCTAGCAATGTTCTAAAATTGTTCTAGCGATGCTACCATAACTAGTAGATACTGTTAGCAAGTGGTACCAGACAATTATTTTCATTTGTCTATGTCTTATGTCTAATGACTTAGATATCTGTCTTTTAGTTCCTTGCTGCTTTGTGGAAAGAAACATTAAATGGACCTAAAACAAGGAGGCACGGATGGCTGGATTGTGCTAATAAATCATTAGCTACATAGCCAGGAAAGCAAAGCGTAAAAACGTTTGGGAAAAAAAATAAATCTGGGGATTTTATGAAAGGTTCCCAAAATTATGAATGAAAGATGGTAGCAGAAGCATTGAAAGTTTAAGGACAGAATGAAGCTAGAGGCCTCAGGGCTATAAACAAATGACCAATGGTTAATTAGTGTTCTTAAAAAAAAAAAGTTAATGCCATCTGAAGAAAAATATACCCTTGTGGATTATCCAGGTGAACAGTTCATCTGAGAATGAATAGTCCACAAGATGAAAAGATTTTCTAAGAAATTGTACTTCGTTGGATAGCCCATCACATTAAACTGAATACTTCTGTGGAAAAACTGATTAACACTGTGTAGAGATCAGATAATTAAGTCATGTGGAGGAACACTGTAGCTGACCATAACTAATAGCATAGGTGGGGGAATGTCTAGATTCAGTATATAAAGCTGTAATGAATGCCATTGAGTTTTTCAACTGCCTCATTTTCTGACAACCAGATATGCAGAATTGAGCACTCCTGATACCTGGTGCTGTAATGCCATGTATGCTTATACTGTAACATTACCATTATAGGGAATTGCATCTTAGTTCTAGTTTAAGACATTGAGTGCTTAATTGCTCCACTTAACAGTCATTGAGGTGTGGCTGCTAAATTGAAATGCAACACACTGCACAAAGAAATACAGAATACAACACTGACATGACATAGTGTCCTGCGTTCAGCTACAGCAGTCATTTTTTCTCCTTCTCAGTAGCTGGTGCAGTGCTGTGTTTTTGACTTTCAGCCTGGGAACAACGCTGATAACACCGATGTTTTTAGTTGTTGCTAAGTAATGTTTACTCTGACCAAGGACTTTCTCAGTCTCATGCTTTACCAGAGAGGAGGGGAAGCCAGGAGGAAGCAGAGGCAGGACACCTGACCCAAACTGGCCAAAGGGGTATTCCATACCACAGCACGTCATGCCCAGGATAGAAACTGGGAGGAGTTACCCGGAAGGCCCAGATCGCTGCTCGGGTCGGGCTGGGTATCGGTCGGCGGGTGGTGAGCGGTTGTGTCCTCTCCCCTTGTTATTTCTCTTATCATTATTATTGGTAGCAGTAGTGGTTTGTATTATACCTTAGTTACTGGAGTGCTGTTATCTCAACCCGTGGGAGTTACATTCCTCCAATTCTTCTCCTCATCCCTCCGGGAGTGGGAGGAGGAGGAAAAAGGGGGGGAGTGAGCGAGC
>NW_009912344.1:0-38445 GCF_000696875.1 Nestor notabilis
AGGGGGGACAACCTCCCACCTCCTCCCCACCACCTCCTCCCCACCACCGCCGCCACCTCCGCTAACGTCCGGTGAGGAGTGGGGGTGGCTGTCCTTGGTGCCGCGGCCTGGCTGGCCGACGGGGGAGAGGAGCAGCTCGCTGCCGAATGGGGTCAGGTGCCCCAGCCCAGGCGCACTGAGCTGAGGCTCCCGCCCGTCTGCCCTTTCCACCTCCGCTCAGTGCTCTTTGAAGGAAGAGCAGGGGCCGAGCGGTCTGATGGGTGTAGAAACTTTCTCAGTTCACCCGAGAAACGACCAGACCTTGTAGTATGGGCTCCTGTGTAACTATGAGTACCCTGTTGTAGCCGTGGTGGAGACTGGAATTACTGAAGTGTGTGTGAAAAGTCAAGAGTACTTAGCATTAAAAGTAATGAAAATTATTTCATTAGGGTCTTCAACCTTTTTGTACTTTTTTGTGATACTACCAGCACTTTAAACATTTTTACATTTTTCACTATGGAAAAGATTTAATGCTTTGTCAGTGCACACAGCAGCCTAATTCTAGTGGCAAATTCAAGTTTCAGCTGTATCTATCTGCTGTTCTTAGGAGAAATATTGATTAAGCCTGAAATAACATTAGGATACCTCCAGACAGAGGCGGGTTTGGTTTTTGAACACATCTTTTGCAGTTTATCACACAGAGGAAATGTGCACTTCTTCATAGCCTTTAGTGGTTTTCATGGTAAGCATTTGATCAATGCTGTATAAAGAATTCCCTTGCCCTACCAAAAAACCCCTATGACATTCTTTAAAATACAAAGAATCCAAAATATACCAGCTCTTAATTGACTTCATTACCTTTGCCATAAACAAGTTTTTGCAGGTTGCTCTCCTAAGGAGGGGGATTTTATGGTAACTAGAGATTTCTTTGATGTAGTCCTATTTCTTTATGAAGTATTATTTCCCTGACAGCAGCATGCATCAAAGAGTATGTTGTTTTCCTTTTTTACTACTATATTCTTCCTGCATATATTGCTTAAATCAATATCTTGTATTTACAGGTGTTTTTTATTGGTTTATAATGTCTTCTTTTTCGCTTTTGTTGTTACGTGATTTTTTTTTTTTTCCACTTCATGTACTGCTGTGCCTCAGCCAGTACATTGCAAGTCTTGATCTGCTGAGAATAACTTTATAAGCGTATGTAAAGCCTTGTGTAGAAGCCAGGTATTTTCTGTGCTCTTATTGTTTCACCTGGTTGGTTAGAGACAGGATTTTGTTCCTGTAATGGAATTCTGAGTGGCTGTTGTATCCATCAGCCACTGATGGAGTCTTAAAAGCCAATAATGATTTGGTTTGCTTCCTAATGGCTAAGCATTTAGGGTGCTGCTACATGAAGCTTGAGGTGGGGGGAGAGGGAGAGGATTTCTCCCAAACCTATGAGGCTAGGGGAAGAAGCTTTTTAAAAAAATACCTCTCGGGTGTGGAGGAACTCGGTTCCTTACATGGCAGGAGAGCTGGTTGAAGATTATGGAAATCAGAACTATTATTATCTTGGATGCACCTGTTTTACTGGTAAGCAGAACCATCCAAAATCGTCAGTTCAGGGTGCTTCTGCATATAATTGTATGTTTATAAGGGTTAAATCAGAATAGATGGTTTAGACCTCAAAATAGATTACACACGTAAAAACATAAAAGAAGTTTAATTATTTGCATGTAACTCAGGCATTTGAAATGTCCAGCAGAAGGCTGTCGGTGTTTCGTAAGCTTAGCTATGTGCATCTGAAGGCTGCAGTAGTAACAATGTCTGATTTGGGGTTTCAAAGAAGCTGCCCAAAGAAGTTGTGAATGCTTCGTCCCTCGCAGTGTTCAGGGCCAGGTTGGACAGAGCCTTGGGCGACCTGGTCTAGTAGGAGGTGTCCCTGCCCATGGCAGGGGGCTTGGAACTGGATGATCTTAAGGTCCTTTGCAACTCAAACCATTCTATGATAAGTGAATGGGGATGCAGAGGTATGTCAGACACGGCTTGTGTGATGAGAAGCAGCTGGCTATATGATGTAGCTTTCCAGATATGTTACGGTGGATTAACTCGAGATGAAACTACTTTTCAGCAGGTTGCTTAAAGTAGCAGCCCTTGAGGGGTTGCGTTGCAACTGCTTTCCCAAACTTGCTGCCTGACCAGAATAATTCAACCCTACACTCTAACCTGTTAATAGAATATGGGGATTTGGCATAAGTGATTTGGATCAGCATCTTTCTTATAACATTATTGAATGAATTTTAAGTCCTTTTTGTCTTTGTCTTGTACAGAATAAAAAGATCTTTTTGCACTGACTTTGTCATATTTGTGCACAAATACTGCATTATGATAGCAATTAGAAAGTAGTGAAACAAAAAACCCTTGCACTTTGAAAATATTTCAGCTGCCGATTCTGTGCCATTTTTAATAGTAACTTTTTTTTTAGGGGTGTCTATGGTTAAAACCCATTTTAAATTTTTTTAATAGTACCATTAGATTTTGTATGCTGTACTTTATTATATTTTACATCTACGTTTGTATTTTATATATAACAAGCGTATCAATTATATTTATTAATTATTTTAGATGTAATACTTAAGCAAACAAATAGCTAGTAAGTTGATTCCATTGTAAAAGGATAGAATTAACTGCTTAATGCTTTCCATTGCTTTTATTCTAGGGCCTTGAGCATCTGATAAAAATTCAAATATCAGTATGTTCTTAATCTAAAAACTTACTATTGCCCTACTAAATTACGAAGGCAGTAGTTAGGGTTTTTTTACCTTTGGTGGTTGACTGCTGCTGCTCTCCTTTTTTAAATGTGATTCATTTCAAATCTCATGGAATCCTTCCAGTGGTTATGAGAAATTCCATTTTTTAATTGCTTACAATAGCATTTGTGTCTTTGAATTTTTTCTCTACATATAAACAAGGAGCGAGTGTCATCAGAGCTCAGCTTCTCACTGTTTCCTCCACCATGATGGTGTGGTGGTATTATTAAAAGCAGATTCTATGCATCTATTAAGATAAAGTCCATTATAAGACTTGTAATATAACAAGGGTCACAAGATTTCAGATCAGCTGATACACTCATCCATGCAGGAAACACATTGTAGATCCTTTAAGAAATTCACTTGGCTTTGTGGGCTGAAATGTTATCTGTTGACAGTAGCTTTATTGCTGGAGCTCTTGGATAGTCATTAAAATGATTAATCCTAATCCATTTAGGGTACTGAATCCCATCAACTCTTTATAATGAGCTTCTATCACCTTCTAATATTTGTGCACTGCTGCAGTGAAAGATTCTTATTCGTTATGGGAGTTTATAAAAGCTATGTCAGTACAAATCTAAAAGGCCTTGGTCATTACTGAAATATTTTGTATTCCACAAATCTTGTCCCTCTCAGATCATCGTGGAAATAGAACAACTGTGATCTATGTCATAGTCATTATTATCTTTGTGGTTTGCAACTGACTTCATAAATCAATGCAGTGAACAAAGCAGTGACGTGCTTTCAGTGTGCCCTGTGTGAAGTGAATGCAGCTTAGAGTTGTAACTTCCTGGTGACCTTCACAGTCCTTTCCAGGCAGAATATGGTATCTTATCTAGACTGATAAAGATGTGTATGCTGCGGGTCAGAGTTGAATTTTATCACAGCAGTTTTCTTCTCAGCCAAAAGACTGTTGCTTTTGTGTTCATTAGATATATGTATGTACACACACTTGAATATATACTTTATATTTTTGTATTTGTTTGTATAATTACTATATTTACTAATAGTTCTTACCTTTCTATACTCTGTGACATTCAAATTTAAAAAAACAACCAAACAAAATCCCCCATTTCCTGACCTTTTTTCCCCAACTTAAGAATATAATAGAGAACCACATGTGGGTTATCAGCAATGTTCCTTTGTTCATCTTAGTGAACTTGCCTGCTGTCCGGCACTCTTACCCAAGTGTCAGGTTTTTCAGAACAAGTTCTGATTGCTATTATTGATCTGTTTCAAGTTCCCTGTGTTGAGAGAGGCATTTCAACACCCTTTCAACAGATATTGTGGAACCTTTAATTTGTCCCTTTGTGTTACCATATAATTAATGTATTTGTATGCAAGTCTGGATACTTCTGGTGTTATACCTTTCTTTCTGAAAGGTTCCATGTGGTGTACAGCAATTTTTTTGTGAGGTTATTTTTAGTTCTGCCACATATTCCATGTGTCTTGTTCTAGGTTTTTTTTAATCTACAAGATGTTCATTTCACTCTCAATAACTGGCTTGTAGGAGTGGGCCATCTAACAGTTTTTTGTTTGTATGAGAGAAGAAATTTATGAAGTATCTCAAATGTGAGCAGTTGACAATTACTTGGGTGTCATTAGGCCTCCATTAAGAGTTGGAGAGTCCTTTTTTTGTGCCATAGTCATCATTTTTGATTAATATTCTTTTCATGAAAAGTGGTTTGTCTTGTCCTTACTGAACTGCCCAAATAGCAGTATTTACTTGAAATGTTGATGTGGTATCCAACAGACTTACTGACCACAAAGTAATTTTCTTTCATCTTAATATTCTCCCCTTGTGCTTTTAGTATTAGAAATAAAAAATTAATTTCAAGGAGCACAGGGTTCATATGGATTAGAATCACCTTTCTCATTGAAAAATAGCTGTCATGGTTACTGAGATCTAGCTTTTGCTCTTATATCTACTCATTAACCCTAAAACAATATAATGCCTCTCTTTGTCTCAATTCTGTTGAAATATGAACAATACTAGCCAAGAGATGTTTGACTAAATTCGTGTTTGGAAGTTACTCAGGGGATAAAGGGCAAAATAAATTTGACCTTTGTTTGAATATTTCAGGTAGTGGGAAACAGTTGTCATCTTCCCCAGTCACATCATTGAACAATGGAAAACCAGTGCTTAGTTGAGCTGACATTCACAGTTTCAAGCTCCTCTACATAAAAAATTTAATGCTTATGCAAATTTCATTATAGAAAGAAGTGAAAATTATTTTACTACTCTAATTTCTATGAGCTTTTTTTACTGCTAATTTCTGTGTTGATAAAAATATTTAGTGATTTATTTTAGCAAGAAATTCATTCATTGCATTTTAAGAAATCATGAAAACTTTAATTCTGTCAAGATTAATGTAGAAATATGACTCAGTTTCCACCATATCAATCATGTATAAAAGGTACCTTATTTACTAGAGTAAGCCACCGTTTGCCTGTTTGCATTTTTAAAGTAGTTATTTATAGCTGTTCTTTACTTGAACTCCCATAAATCAAAAAAAGAAGTAGCATTATCAAGGGCAAAAGGCTCCTTTTTAAAATGCTTGGGTCACTAACATAGTTTGACAGTCTAATTTACCAGTGGAATAAAGAGCTCTATATTATACCTGCAAATACAACAAATATGGGACATAACTGACAGAAGAGGAACAAATCTAAAAATTGAAGATTTGTCAAAAAACATCCTGCTAGCAGGTTGGAGAAGCAAGAAATGAAAGGTGCCTCCTGAACTTAGTCAGGTACTGTATTTCAGGAACAGATTTTTCTCCCTAGTAACTAATATAAAATTTGATCTCCTGATCTTTAGATTTTTAATTCCTTTAATTTCATAGACTCATAGAATTGTTTGTATTAGAAGGGACCTTACCTGCTCACACTTCATATTTTTAGCTGAATATTTTCATTGGCTTTATTCAAAGAATTTGAAAGCAGTGTGAACTTGATGGCCATCCCTTTGCCTTGTGTTTCGTATCGTGTTGAATCTTGGCTTTGTTTGCAATGTTCTTTTACTCAAGTGGTTTGTTTGAGTCTTCTAGCAACATAGACATGATATGATCAAGCCCAGGTGAGGAGTTCCACGTATATCTTGCACTCTGCATCACACACACTGCATCACATTTCAAGTATTTGAAATATTTCAACATAACACTATTATGCAAGGTTGATGGTGTCTTCTGTCAGTAGTGTCTCTGAATATGTGTGTAGGCAGAGACTTGAGCGTAGATAGCAAGAATATTATGGATGAGTCTGGAATGGGTGAGAGAAGCAAAGTGCTGGAAATTAGGACACAATCTGAAACTGGGAGGAAGAACTGTGAGTGGCTAGCAAAGGCTATCAGCAAGAAATGCTTTGAGAGCAGTGGGATGTATCATAATAAATGTAGTAAAGGACATGTGGAATGGTAATGGAGAATATTAAGGCAGAAGGATTCAGGAGGCTCTTAATTTTGATCCTCCAGTGTTGGTCTATGTAGCTGTGGCAGCTGTTACTAAAATGGAGAATAGGACTGGATGTGTACTTTCTAGAAGCATCAGTTCTCTTACTGTGTTGTGCTGGGATGGGATAATTCAGTTGAGGTGTTGCCCACATTCACTAAATGGACAGGTCAGTTCTTGTGGTACAGAATCTGAAATGCTACAAAACATTTCTTTAGTGATAAGGACCACTGAACATTTTGTTTAATTTATTGGTTTTATTTTGCGTAACTGAGACCTGATATGGAAAACATTTTCTTTATACTGATACAATGCAGTTATTGGAGTGAAAAATTGCTTTCAGATCTCTAGCCCAATACTACTTCTTGAAAGCATTTTCAAAACACTGGTACTTATGTATCCAAATGATTCCTGCCATGGGCAGATTGGATTATACCAAGCGTAAAATTTGACCACATTGTTCTGATTATATTTTATAGAATCAGGGAAGAGGCATGGCTGGCAGCTTCCCCTCCCTTTCTCTAAGTGTGAGGGCTTTCCTCATAGTAGTGTATAAATCCTGTGATCAGGAGAGACGCAGCACAGTGTGAATGGAATAGCTCTGAAGAAACTGCAGTGCCTTGTAATTGTGTTTACTGAACAGTAATAATGGAGAGTGCTGTAGCCTTTGTCTCCTAAAATCTCCCTTCAGTGTTTCTGAACAGAACAATGAAATAACCTATACACACAGTACTGTCAAATACAGAATGAAAGAAACTAAAGGAGTAGTTTATCTGAAAGAGCAGTAAATACTTGTGCTTCTTATTATATTAGAAAATAGGTAGTTTTTAAAAAGTGGTTTCAAAACAATAGTGACACCTGAAATAGCTAGAATTTGTATCTGCAGTCTTTCAATGCTTTGTAATCCTTAGTGACCATATCCTTCCCTTCAGAGTCTGGGAAATACTGTCATCCCAGCTATAGAAAATATGAGAACTACTTAGGAAGTGAGACACAAACTCAGCGTGTCTAAGACCACCTAAAATACCTGCACAGAGCTGTGAATTCAACTAAGGATTCTCTGGGTCTAAGCTTGACTTGTAACAATAAAATAATGCTGATGTCTTCTCTATTATTCTCCCCTTTTTTTATTGGGGGTGTGTGTGTTGAATAACTGAGTTGGTGTTCGTAACTCTCAAACTGATAGACTTACTTAATGCTTGTAAAGCTTGTAATATTTTCTATCCGAAAAACTTCAAAAGATTAAATTAGATGTTAAAATTTTGTGGCCAAGTCAATATCTTAATAGCATAATTGAATTTGTGTAAATGTATTTTAGGTCTCCTATGTGATTAGAGATGAAGTGGAGAAGTATAACCGAAATGGGGTAAATGCACTTCAGCTGGATCCAGCATTAAATAGGCTCTTCACAGCGGGCCGAGACTCTATTATAAGGATATGGAGTGTCAATCAGCACAAGGTAAGTCATGAGAGGATTCCTATGTCTAAACCTACTTTTTTCCAAGTTATCAGGCTAGTCAGTTGCCTACAGGTATACATCTGATAATGTTTTTTAACAGCTGCCAATTTGTGTAATAGGAAAATCATTTTGCTATTGCTCGTACTGTGATATCTTACACAGCTATATAGTTCTTTCACAAAAAGATTCTGGAATAGTGACTTCAAGCAACTCGCCATTGGGCAACTTCTGATCAATTTGAAGGTTGAAGAAAATATCACAGCAGGATCTGATAGTCACAGTCTTTTCCATTTGCAGTGAGATTTTATAAACTTCTTTTTCTTAATTTGCAGCAAGACCCATACATAGCATCTATGGAACATCACACAGATTGGGTAAATGATATTGTGCTCTGCTGCAATGGTAAAACATGTAAGTACTTAAATGTTTGAAAACTACAGTATTCAGAAATTGTGTGTAAGAGTATATTATCTGCTGATTTAATTTTTTTCCGTCTTCTTTTAGTATGTAAAATTAATTTGTGATGTTAATTGTAGATTTGATAAATAGTGTAAGCAGGTGTTTTAATGAAAGATTATGTGTATATAAGCGATTCTTTTAATCTTTTTGAAAAGCATATTAGAGTAGTACAAATATGCTTTAATATATAAGCCATTAAAGTTTACTCTTTATTCTTTCCAATTTAGTGATATCTGCTTCTTCAGATACTACTGTTAAAGTGTGGAATGCACATAAGGGGTTTTGCATGTCAACACTAAGGACGCATAAGGTGAAAAACATTATCTTTAAATACTGTGTGTTATCACTGGCAATCTTTTAAATATTAGGATGTAGATTTTAAATGGATAATGTTGTTGATTTGTGTTGTTATATTTACTTTATTGTAGGATTATGTGAAAGCCTTAGCATACGCAAAAGACAAAGAACTGGTAGCATCAGCCGGGCTGGACAGACAGATATTCCTCTGGGATGTAAATACTCTAACAGCACTGACTGCCTCAAATAATACCGTAACAAGTAGGTACCTAGGGAGGGGTGGTGAGCAATGCATTTTACTGAGCAGCATAATCTGAGAGATTGATTTTAAACTATAGATACCCATTTCTTTGTGTACACAAAAAATGTGCAAGAAATTTTAAGGTGGTTTTAGTATATAATCAGTCCATTTGTTGTATTACATAACAGCTGAAAATCTAGAGCAGCCAACAGTCATGCCATGTGGGACAGAGAACAGGTCTCTGAACATTTTCTCCTGACATGCAGTGCGCTGGTATTATCTAAATCTTGAGAGAGCTTTAGCTTGAGATACATTTTGCCTACAGTATGTTTTGTTGCTTGTAGATAGGTTGGAAAAATAGTTCATAGTGGCTGATCTCTTTCATTTTATACTTAGTGTTTGATGCATGCTTAAACAGTAGCAGAGTCTCAGATGTATGCATTGGGAAAGAACATGCCATCTTACATTGCCACACTTGAACTTTCTAAACAAGACTATTTGCTTCCTCATTCATAGGTTAGGAATGTCTCAAAAAAAATCTGCAAAACTAAAATTTGGGATTGGCAGACTTACTTCTAAGAAATTTCAGGAATATGTGATTCTGTAAATAAGAAGCAGGCATATAGTCGTTTTGATGTGTTTTTTTTTAATTTCTGTTTTGGCTAATTCTGAAAGGTGTGTTAATTTTATGGATTTGGTAGTGTCTAAAACCAAAGGTGCATCTGATAGGTTCCACTGTCAGGTTTGCTTTTGTTCTGTTTACAGGACTTTTTAATGCTGGCATGTCTGTGTAGCCTTCAGAAGAGAGATGGTTTCTAGTGAGCTATGTTGCGCTGCAGGATTGTATTGGGATAGAACTAGGTTGCACATAACTGAATTAGATTTACCTTATCTTTCCGAGAATTTTTTTTTTCACTGAAAGTAGAATTATCACCAAATTTAGCTGATAACTGCAAGTTATGCTATCTTCTGGTTGAACAGTGAGTTTTTAAAGGAAGAATGTATTTGTTGGCTCACAGAAAACCTCAGTTGTGGGGAGTGGGGGAGGGAGATTTCATCAACACTGCAACAGTGATACAGAACCTAAATGATTCAAGTGAATCATAAATGGGAGACAGTGAGTTCTGAGGAACTGATGCTTGTTTTGAGCCCAAGATCAAATGGAAGTGGAGACATTACCTGTAGGATGATAGAAATAAATTTGCATTAGTGGAGTTAGAACAGTAATGCTTCATAAGGGAGAGGGAAAGGGAAGCGGGGGAGTTGTTTTTCTTTCTTTGTAGTGCTCCCAACTAATGGTGTTTCTGTTGAGAAGAACATGTTATGTGTCCTTAAAGAAGCTGGTTTTCCTCAGTCCTTTCAGGTATTGATTTTTTCAGAGTGCAGATGAAGATTGTTCTTGTACATTAATGTCCTATCTGATTACAGGGAAGCAATGTACGCAAGCCAACATTAAAAGGAAGCCTATCTTTAAAGAGCCTCTCAGTCAGCATAGCCATAATAATTTAAGTGGAGAGATTTTGCTTTTGAGAGGTAGTCCCTTCCAGAAGAGGGTGGAGTAAAGCTTTGGTTTTGTTATGGCATAAATTGTGCTTCTGTACACTTAAGATTCGCTCTTCCATTCCTAATGTTCAGTTTGTGATAACTCTATACATTCTTTTCATGAATTACTATCATTGTTGAACAGCGTGCTAACCTTTAAGAGTTTTTGGTTCTGCTTTATGCCTTCAACCATCCTCTGGGGACAGTGAAAGATTATCCCTTTATTTTGGCTACAAATAATAGATTACATTTGGATAGCCAGAGCTAGTCGTTAAAAGAGGACCCTGAAGTAAAGCTGCATAATTCTTCCATTCTGACAAAATGTTTATGATACTAAGTCACAAATGCTGTTGTTTGTTAGAAACTTACTTCCATAATATACATAAATCATTATATAAAGGATCACATTTTTGCTGGCAATACAGTTGGTTGCTATTCACAGCTTTTTTGGCATACTGATCATATGGGTTTGAGGCTTATTGAGATGCTGCTCTCTGAGTACATGATTTTCATTGCTGTGTTTGTGCTTTTCCCAGTTGAGGGATTGGTACATTAAGCTGTCCAAAAGTAGATCAGGCTAGATGGCCCCAGAATTCCTCAGCTCTGGTGGTGGTTGTGATGCTAAGGAGTTGCCATATGGTTTTCACAAACGCAGAGGTAGCATCCGTGCTCAAGTAACATATTTCAGCGCTGCAGTGTAATTTCAGTAATGTGTCTCTGCTGAACTAAGAGAAAAGCATTTAATAGCTAATGTAGAATTATACTGCCGCTTGGCTTGGAAGAAAAACAATCTCTGCACTTACCTCCAAATGAGACTTATTATAAGATCACATAGAAGTTTAATTCTCTAATAAAGCAGTTAAGAAGAGCAGCAGTGTGTTGATGGTCCTGGCACTGTATTGTAGTGCCAAAAGGGCACCAGGATTGTAATTACCATAAGTCTGAGGGGTTCCCTTGTTTTTATGCAGCAGTAGAGTAAGAATTGGGATGGGATTTTCAGCAGTATGCTGTCTACAGTGTTTCTTTTTTCTTAAAGCAACTCTGTATATGGGGTAGAGTGACACTATTTCCATGGAATACCCTAAAATATTGGGGTTTGAGTAAATAAGTATGTTTTTCAAATGACAGCATTAAGATTGAATATGTAAAATTTTATTTTGAAATAGCTTCTTCCCTGAGTGGGAATAAAGACTCAATCTACAGCCTTGCAATGAATCAAATGGGAACAGTTATTGTATCAGGGTCCACTGAAAAGGTAAGCAAAAATCTGGTAAGGCTCATTCCACTTCAGTTCAAGGTTTAGTACAAAGAGGCAATTTTACTCATTTCTTCAGTGTCATATCTGTAGGAGCTGTTGTGGTTTTAATAGTGAGGATAGACACTTCTTTTTAAGTGGGAGTGTAAGTGTACGACACAACTATGTACCTCAGTTTGAAGATGAATATATATCCATATAGCTTTAATATACGGAAGAGACAATTAGAGGATCTTGTGTAACCTCCTCTCTACCATTTCACCACAAGAGCTCTGATTGGTGGGCACATGACTCAGATGATTGTAAAAACCGAAGCAGCTGCCAGAGGTAAGAAGGAAGTGGTGCCAGCAATTTTTAAGATCCCTGCAGGAGGTGGGAAATGAAATGAGATGATGGAGTTCAAGTGTCCCCAAGGGACAAACCATCCTCTTTGTTGTAAAGGAAGGTGAAACGCCCTGAAGTTCCTGGCAAGTTGGATTTTTACCTGATCTAACCTTGAGAGAATTTTATTTCTAAGTCAATATAAAAATGAAAATAGGATACACTAGTGAAGCCCCTGTGAGGATTCTCAAAATCCTTTTTTTCCCCACATCACACTATCCTATTTCCAGTCACTTCCATTCTTTAATTTCTTAAGAAGATAGAAAAAGCCAGAACAAACAAAAATAAAATAAAGCAAAGAAAATCACGTCTGATTATTAGCGGTTCATAAGATGTAGTTATGTACCTCTTGTTCTAATGAAGTATGGTTTTGGTGATGGATGTTTCTGTGTTCAGAATAAGTGTCAGTTTATTCAGAAAGGCTTAATTTTTTGTATAGAAAATGCTTTGGTGGGAAGAAGGATATTGATGCCAGTTATCCAATCTCTGTTTATGTAGGTTCTTAGGGTGTGGGATCCGAGAACTTGTGCAAAACTAATGAAACTTAAAGGGCACACAGACAATGTAAAAGCTTTGCTGTTGAACAGAGATGGCACGCAGGTATGTGCTTTAACTTGAGACAAAGGCATTTTACAGAATACAGAAATGTCATTAGTCTTTTTCAATATAATTATTTTATGTCATAGATTACTTATTAAGCTACATTTTGTATTTTACAGATTATTTACAGAATATATGATTAAGGGAGGGAGGCTGGTGGGAGAAAGCTCTGTTGTATTACAGGTCCATCTAGCTATGAAGGGGGTGGTTTATGTAAAATGCCTGGAAATGGTGACTAGAGTTATTAACTGCCAGGCTTTATTTAGTACCGTCTTAATGGAAAAAAATAACCATAAGAATTATGAAAGCTCTTTGTAAAGAAAATTATTTCAGAAGACTTAAATACCCGCTTGATCTAAGTATGGTGGTTGTTGCTCAGTGTCTTTCAGGCAGCTCTGATGGGACTATCCGCCTCTGGTCCCTTGGGCAGCAGAGATGTATAGCCACATATCGAGTCCATGATGAAGGTGTCTGGGCTCTGCAGGTCAATGAAGCCTTCACTCATGTTTATTCAGGAGGAAGAGACAGGAAGATTTATTGTACAGATTTACGAAACCCTGATATCCGTGTCCTTATCTGTGAAGAAAAGGCACCAGTTCTTAAGGTAATTGAGTTTAATTCAGAGAATCACAGAATGGTTGAGGTTGGAAATTACCTCTCAAGGTCATTGGTTCTTCCCCGCTGCTCAAGCAGGGCCACCGAGAGCCGGTCGCCCAGGACCATATCCAGACAGCTTTTGAATATCTCCAAGGATGGAGACTTTGCAGCCTCTCTTGGGCAACCTGTTTCAGGGCTTAGTCACGCTCACAGTATAAAAGTGTAATTGTATTGCATGTTGTTTAATGAAATAGCAGCTTGAGATATGAGCTGGTAGAAGAATGTATATTGGGTAACAAGTGTTTACTACACCACATCTTCAGTATATTGACTTTGTCTCATAAATTACACCTGAAACTTAATAGCTTGAAGAAAATAAATGTCTGGCAGCTACTTAAAATATGCAAATTCATGTATTACTGAAATTGAATATGCTTCAGACATGAAAAGTTGTTTTTACCAGACTAGTACAGTTTTAAGAAACTAAGCTGCCATTGCTGAGGCTTTAGACAAAAGTGGATGTTTCTTAGGAGTGACGTATGTGCACAGGATTGTGTTAGAATATGTTACATGCTCATGGGAACCAGGAGTAAAATTAATTGTGGGTTTTTTGAACACCTAAACATGCAGTTTTCTTAACTGAAGAAAACTGTATTCAGAAGTCTGAGTCTTTTGAAGAGACTCTTTTTTGAATTTTTCCTTTTTTGCTGTCTGTAATTAGACGACATGACCTTGGAACATGCAGGTGTATAGGGAGTGTGCGGTTGAAACAGACAGCAGTGTATAAGCAATCTGTCTTTCCTTATGAGTAGTATGTTCAAATAAAATCCTGGGTATATTATTGTAGTTTTGAAAAAGTCAGAATCTGAGAAATTTCAGTTCAAAATGGAAAACTAAACCTATGGTCAGCTGTACAAAAATCAGAAGGGGTCTGTAATATCCTAGCCACATTGATTGGTTATTATCCAAGAAATGTAACAAATGTACAAAGTTCTGGTTTTTAATTGGAACAGAACTTACTACATTCTCTTTTTAACCATGTGAAGTATTTGAATGCAAAGTAATTCAGAAAATATTGTACTTATCAAACTGTCCATGAGACAAGATTGCATCATGCTAGAAGCAACTTTAGGTACGGCGTGTTTAGACACATTGCATCTACTGTTGTCCTTGTCCAGAATTTATTTGTTGGATATTTGAAACAATTTCTCTGCAATTTCAAAAATTGCAGCTTAGTTATTTGTCATTTAAACTTTATATTTCCTTAGTAAACTGAAAGTAGTGCTGTTTCTGAAATACATCCAAGTATGCGATCAGGTCTACGCAGAGCAAATATTAATTGAACAAAGGAAAATTAAGCATGTCTGAAAGTATCTGTGGTTTCATTATTTAGATGGAACTTGATAGATCAGCTGATCCTCCTCCAGCACTTTGGGTTGCAACAACTAAATCCTCTGTGAATAAATGGGTAAGTGATACAGTTTACACCCTGTGAATTCAATTAGGTAGTCATGGGATTTGCAGTCTTGGTTTGGGAACTGTTGCATGCAATTTCACTGTGCCTTGCTATGGTCTTTAAGCTTTCTTTTAAAAAATCATGAAATGTGACTTCTGAAATTGATCAAAAGACATTAAACTTTTAATTACTTCCTTTGCTACCTATTTATGCTGCTTTTAGAAATAAATGATCTTGCTCAGAGCTGGACGGTTAATATCTAAATGGCAGTGTGCATGGGCAATTGTCACAGATAAAAGCGAAGTTTATAGATTATTATGAATGTGTCATTATTTTGTTTCTTTAGACTTTGAAGGGAATTCATAATTTTAGAGCATCTGGAGATTATGATAATGATTGTACCAATCCCATACCACCCCTGTGTACACAGCCTGACCAAGTTATAAAAGGTAAACAGCGGTTTTCCAGAGTACCTTACAATATCTGTTATCATTAGCAGAACTAGTAGATCTTTAAGATGGGGTTAAGTTTTTAGGTACTCGATACTATGATTTCAACCAAAACAAAGACAATGTGGTTATCGTTGATCTAGTGTTAGTTACAGTTAAAATAGTGTTTAAACTTTGGTGATGCCCAGATCTTACATAAAATAGTGAGACCAAAGAACAATCACACATGGTGTGTTATACATCTTAATTTAATGTTATTTAAAAAAATCACTGTATTGACCTTAATTCTTGTTTGTTTGCTAGGAGGTGCTAGTATTATTCAGTGCCACATTCTTAACGACAAGAGACACATATTAACCAAAGACACAAATAATAATGTGGCATACTGGGATGTCTTGAAGGTAAGTATATAATTTTGGATTAAGTGTCTACTGCTGGATGATTAATTATTTTATACCTTTTTTATATACATTTTTTTGTGCATGTGTGAGATTCCTATGATAGACAGTCATCTTTCTGTCCCAAGACATAACAATGCAGATTGCTTTTTAAAAGGGGATGGGGCATTTCTGAGCTTTCTGCATCTTTGCCTGATTTGAGGCTGACATTCAGTGAAGTACTGATGTTTTCCTTCACCTAAAATTGACCTTGAATTCTATCCCCGAAAACAGTGGTGTTTGTTTTGATCAGGGTGTGTTTCAAAGAGGGCTCATAGAGGCCCATGGGCATGTCTGCCCAGTGCAGTATGGCAGAGCATAAGAAGGCTTAGCCTGCAAAAGGGAAACCTGTGCTTCAGGTCCTCCTACAAACCCACAGATCCCAAGTGACTGTGCTGACTAGTAGTCTGGATTGTTCTGGGAGTGTGAACTCACTGCGTTCCTTGTTAGTTGGCAGGATAGCAGGCAGGAAGGCAAGACTGACTGGAAGGAAGGTGAGCAGGAGGAGGCATGGCTCCCGCCTGGTGAGAAGAGAGAGACTTGGTGTGGCATTTAGTTATCTTGCTTTACCCAATGATTGGTCAGAGGAGAGGGAAAAGCATGCAGAGAAAGCACTGGCATCCCAGATGAGTGAGATGGCCAGCAATTTCTTCTCTTGAAAAATCCTGTTTGAAATTCTAAATATTTTTTTGATCTTTAACTATGCAGTTCTCCAGCCAAGATTCAGTAAGATGAAGTAAAGCATGCTCAGCCAACTTACCGAGTTGCTGACTGAGGTGGGAAAGAAGGGAATTAAGTTGGAGAATGTAGATTTGTGCTAGAAATTATCTGTATTACTTTTGTGAAAAAGTGAATAGCTTTTCTTTTGGTTTACAGTTATATTACAGTTATATATTTAAGTACAGTGTTAGATCTTGGGACTGAAATTAAATGCTAATGTTAATCGGTACCTTCATTCAATTCTTTCTTGTTAGTAAGGCTTTCAGAGACATCTCTTAGACATGTTTAAATACATATTCACTTTTATAGATGGGGTTAGTCACCAGGTCAAAGTGTTACCTTATGTGTAGGATCACTGCACTCTAAAGCTGAATCTCTTTATTGAGGATGCTGGAAGAAAAGTGGGACCCTTTCTTACTGTAGCTACACCCTTCAGTCTTTCCTTCCTGTAACTTTTCCTGGATTTTGAAGAAGTAAGTCTTGCAAGGTTACAATCCTTGAAGTTTGCTTAAAGCACATGTTTTCAGGATGACTTTGAAAGTGGATTACAAGAATTTGGATATTAACAAGCTTGCTTAAGGAACTTTAAAAATAGAAGTACAAAATAAAACAGATGGATAAACTAAAGCAGGTAAAAAGTCTGCAGATTTACTCACTGCTGGTCCCATTGCAGCAGTTGAGCTGAATATGTTGCTGGATTTGCAACAAATAATGGTCTTTGAGAGAGAGTTGTACTGAAATATTGATACTAAGGAGAATGATGGGGATTGCTAGAAGACAGCTACTCAGTGATAGGGAAAATGTTATTTATTAATGTGAGTAATACCTCTCCACTGTCTTGATGCCACTGCCTCAGAAAGAAATGATAAAAAAGTAGAAATTACTGCATAAACTACTGCTGAATTTTTTGAGAAAAGTTCGAACCTTTCACTCGTGTTGCTGAACTACAGTACTCGTGGAGAAATCAGAACTGCCTATGAAAGTCAAGTAAAAGATTTGAGGTGTTGTGACTCAATACTCAGAATTTTAACACTTGTATATTTCTTTTGTTGTACAGGCATGTAAAGTTGAAGACCTTGGGAAGGTAGATTTTGAAGAAGAAATTAAGAAGAGATTTAAAATGGTGTATGTGCCAAACTGGTTCTCAGTAGACTTGAAAACTGGGGTGAGTTACAACTCTGAAATCTGTTGTCCTAATGTCGTATTTCATATATTCTTATAATGCTGTTTGTTCACAAATGTTTCATTGTGTTATAAGTTTTGAAGAACAATCATCATTTATCTGATGATTTAAATTTACTTTGAAGCAAACCAGCAAATTTTACTTTAGTTCTTAATAAACTGAATAACAGATTTTATTTTTTTTTTTAATTTTTGTTTTCCTCATGGTGTGGTCAGTTTAAATCCACCAATACCTATTATGAATTAATACAGTTTGGTAAACAAAGTGTGCTGTCATGCACACAGAAATTCTTTGTTTTGTATTCCCAGCTCAGTAATGAACAAAATAAATTTATAGACTTGTTTAATACAAAACAACTATTGCATTCCTCTTCCTGGTGGTCTCCCAACAGATGCTGACAATTACTTTGGATGAAAGTGACTGCTTTGCAGCCTGGGTTTCAGCAAAGGATGCTGGATTTAGCAGTCCAGATGGTTCTGATCCAAAATGTAAGTTTCAATTAATATTAGTGTTTTGAGACAAAGAAAGCAGAATAGATTCCAGCATTTATGCTTCAAAGTATTCCAGTGCCACATACACCAGTAGCTGCATTCTGCAGAGGAATTCTCCATGAGAATGTTTGGTTTTTTTGGAAAATTTTCGGTCATGTTCAAGTTTTCTATTTAACTTAGTTTTAAACCTTCTGGAAGCAAAAAAGTGATATTCCTCAACTTGGAACTATTGCCTAATCTAGAGAATATTACAGCAAGTGAGTGATCCAACAGTAGTGATTCTAAAATGAGCTTTTTCTGGAAGGTTAGAATGTATGGCTCTGAGATTTTCTGTGCCCATAAATAATAAATAGTTTGTTTTAGTAACAGAGCTACTCAAACTTTTGGGAAAGTTTTAATCTGCAGATCAGATGTAGAATATTATGCCACTGGTTTTTACATAACTGAAATTCTACCTCACTGTGTCTTGACAGTAAACCTCGGAGGGCTTCTGCTACAAGCACTTCTTGAATATTGGCCTAGAACACATATCAATCCAATGGATGAAGAAGAAAATGAAATAAATCATGGTTAGTATTCTAATTTTTTCCTTTTTTATGATTTGTTTATACATTTGGTTTATATTTCTATGTCTTTAACAGATGCAACTTGATTTGGTGTCTTATACTTGTGTCTGCTTTATAGAGTAACATTTTTTTTAAATCCTTTTGAATTTGCTTTACATCAAAATTTGCTGAAGTAGCTTTCTCCTTCTGAAAGTATCAGCAAAAATCTTAAGAACTCTAGTCCATGAAAAACAGGTGAACAGATGATTCTGAAGTTACAGAAATGTGATGCCTTGATGAAAAACACTTACTGGCTTGACTTCGGAAAGAAACAGTCTAGATAATGACAGCAGAGAGTAGTAGTTCAGTTATTCAATGTTAGCCACTGTTTGACATAATTCCAATTTGCTTTGAGGTATTATGAACAATATAAAATAAAAGGAATATTTATTGGAAAAATATATTCAATGGGTATTAGAATAATACATGGGGTAGGTCTGTACAAAACCACTTTTGACTGGTGTAATAATGCTAAATCTAATCCTGCATGAGATAAAGCACAGCTGTGTAAAATGTAAGACAGTGGCTGAGCTTCGCAGAATAAAAGAGACTGTGTAACTCCTAAGTTTGAAATCAATTCGAGCCAGATCAGAGTTGACTAAAAAGTCTTGGTTTTGGTGATTAAAAAATTACTTTCTACAGGTAAGGCAATTAGAAAACTGTAAGTTCAATAATACCTTGCCATTTTGTGGCAAAGATTGTGCCCAGAGTTAGCTGCTTTCTTCTTTCCAAAAGGACCTCTGGCGGGTTACAGCACTTGGCAGGCTTTTCAGGACAAAGTTGCCGATTCTTACAGTTCTGTGTATTGGCACTCTACATCTTGAGAGCCAGGCAGTGTATAAGAAGTGTAAGTCACAGGAGTTTGCATTGTTGGAACACTGGTGCTGCATTACTTATTTCTGTGGATAGCTGTGCATTAGCTGAATGTTTAGAACATTCACTACAGAATCAGTCTTCATTTTCTTTTTCAAAAGGAACAATTAAGAAACTGACACTGAACAGTGACTTAACACTGCTGGACACTGAAATTTGTGTAAAGACAAGAACTTAAATATACATGTGTGTGTATATATACATATATATATGCAGTATTTATCCTTGATTGTTAACAGAAGTGTAATGAAGAAATCTTTCAAACTTACAGGATTTTTCACTTACTCTAACTTCAGTATCATGTTCATCCCTTGTAATAGAGAAAAGATTTTCTGTTTTGGTTTCTTTACTTGGTACTGTTTTGACCTTTCTTTTGCTTACATGTGTTGGTGGTCAAAAAGCTAAAGATTTACTCATCTCGTGAAACTATGCCATTTAAATTTTTTATGTTGCTTGAATTCAGCATTGTGTTAAAATACAGTAATTACATGCTGCAGTGTAATTGAGATGATCTTTCTCAAGTGAAAGGAAGACATCTAAATACTTCTATCTTGTGTTTCAAGATATCTGTCTGACTAGAAGCTGCCCTGTTAAAGAGGTGCATAAATAATGCTGATTTTTCTTTAATCTTATCCTATCCATCTGATGTCAAATAAGGTTCTTCAGTGTTTGAAGACCACACTGCTATGATTAGCTAAAAATGAATTTAAAGTGTGATAACTTAAAGGAAACAGTAGTCTGAGCTTTACTACTAGTACACTATTGACATATTGCAAATCCAGGTGCTAGAGCAAAACTAATATCCTTCAGAGTTTTGTACGGTCAGTGTGAAGGAGGGAAATAGTCATGTCTCGATGGCATTTCTTTAATTGATTTCTAGTATAAGTGTTGTTCAGTTTGACAAATCCTCAGAATCCTATTAAGGAACTGGAGAAAACTAGTAATCCAGTTGTGGATTGTGAGCTCTATTTCCCTTTTCTCAAAGGCTTTTGAAATATGCCTCCGCAAACTGATACTGATCTAGTTACTCTCTACTGTTCCTTTTTCATATACTTGCTGTGTGTTAGAAGTGGGTATTTTCTTGGGGTTTATGAAACGTATGGTTTTGTTAATTTATGAAAAACATTAGCTGTAGGTGGAAAAGACAGGTTTTGGTATATGTATACCCAATTTAAAGGCCTAACGCAGTCTTACTGCTGTGTATATTTTTTTCCAACAGTGAATGGTGAGCAGGAGAACAGAGTCCAGAAAGGAAACGGATACTTTCAAGTGCCACCACATACACCAGTTATTTTTGGTGAGGCTGGAGGACGCACTTTGTTCAGGTATAAAAACTCACGAATGAAAATTCACTGGCTAAATGAAACTTCCTTTGTGTAAGCAGAAATGTTATCAAAATGTAATACTTGCATCTGTTCTGTACATTCAAGACATGCCCTTGGCAGGCAAAACAAGCAGCTGTTAATGATAATTTTGCATCATCCAACTGAATACGTGAGTTCGAACATCAGCAAGGTGTAGGGTTGTACAATGGTAAGAGCTGTATATTGTTCTTAGTCGTATGTCAAAGCTTTGAGATCTTTTTGAGTGCCCTCTTCCTGCGAACTGACTGTATGAACTTTGTTCTAGAATTAAATTGTGTCACTTTAGATTTTGTAGAACTTCTTTTATGGGCCTGTTGGTCTTTGAGCATTAATGACTCAGACAGGAGAATCCTGCTTACTGGAGAGTTGGTTTCTGCTCCCCAAATTATAGCTTTAGACCCAGAGCTCAGGATCTGTCTTTTCATTCTATGTTGAAAACCCTGACTGTGATATAAGATACATCAGAGACAGTTTGATAATGCTGCAGAACAAATGCCAAGCGCCCATGTAGTGTGAAGCATTTTGTGTTTACTGATATAGTGGATTTTAAATTTTTCGGGTAGGGGTTGTTTGATTTGTTATTTTTGTTTCTCAGGCTGAATAGGCCCAAACACTCTTAACTTTCAGTCCATGCACTGATCAGTAAAACAGATTAACCTTTTGCAGCATCAATGTATTTATTTACATTGTAGCTGGGGCTTAATATTTGCATCCATTCTGTATCAGTTGATCTTAAGTCTTCTGTGGCTTGCTGTCAAGAGAACACTGAAAAGACACTATTGGAGGGAGAAGCCACGCTTATTGGATCTAAAAGGTGGCTTGCAGGACTCTGACAAAATACCTAATTTGGGATTTATACAGTTACAAGTGGCTTTGTTTCACCACTGCATGCGTGCATTTCTTAAAATTTTGGTGAGGGCTTAGGAGACACTTTACATGCAAAGCTCATTTTTCCCAAACAGAAAAGAATTGCTTTATGCCATATGCCTTTCCCCTTCTCCTGGCAGATTTTGACTTCAGTGCACAAACATATGCAATCCACGAGCAAAATAGTGTTGTAATCTTTTTAGATTTCTCTGTGCTGTAGCTTATAGTCTCCTGAAATGCTTCTCCATGTTTCTGCTCCAGGGGTGTCTTCTGCCTGCACCTGCTTTTTCTGGTCTTTACAGACAATATGTGATCACTTCCTCAATAAATTTGGTGATGTGAAGGGGTAACTAACCAAGTTCAAGCTCCCTGCCCATTAAAAGGGCGGGTCTTCTCCTGAAGGCTTTTTAATGCACATTACAATAATTGTTTTTATTCACAAAGGTTATTTCTTTGTGATTTAGGTTATTATGTCGGGATTCAGGGGGTGAAACTGAATCTATGCTTCTTAATGAAACCGTGCCACAATGGGTAATTGACATCACTGTGGATGTAAGTATCTTGCATGGATTTTACTTTTTTGTTGGGTTATTTGTGTATTTTTTTAAGGTAAACATTCTTTTATTTTTTTTTTAACTGTACAGGACCTGAAATGTCATTTTAAGTTTGCTCTGTTTGTATTTAAAATTAAGTGGTCTCAAGGTCTGTATTCAAGACCCGTTGAGATTCATTACTTTTGGTGTGTCCAGTTACGGTATTTTTGCTTGTTTTCTTCTGAGAAAATCTTGGAATTCAAAGCACTGTGCATAATTGGTATCGTTTTCAAGTGTGGAGCCCTGGAACAGACAATACTCTTCATATAGCTGCAGTCTTTTGATACTATCTAATTTCCTTTGAAATAGATGAAAATTTATATTCAAAAGCTAGATGATAAGTGCATCATGTAAATTGAAGCATCTCAGGAGTATGAGTAATTTGGCAGTCGGCTGTGGTGGTTATGTTGATTAAGAATCTCTCTTGGGTTTGGATAATTAGGAGCTGAATATACTTCACATACCAGCTGGTGGAAATAGGAGCTGGTTACAGTTCATCCTAAACTAACACTTCTCAAATTTGTTTCCTTCTAGAAAAATATGCCGAAATTCAATAAGATTCCTTTCTACCTCCAACCTCATTCATCGTCAGGGGCAAAAACTCTGAAAAAGTAAGTAATGCATACTTGGCTCTCAAAACTGCAGAAAGAGAATTGCAAGCTCAAAAAAAACCCAACAAAAAGCCGGTTTGCCAGAGAATTCTGTTGTGCTTTGATGAATGTGTAGAAGTTTCTAGTCATTTAAGCATCATCACTCCAAAGCATTTAATTATATCAAATATTTGAAAGAACTGGAGGTTTCTTTTAGGTTCCATGGGTTGCTTACGTTGCTTAAGTTACGCTAAGAAATGTCCAAGAACTAACTGCTGAAATTAGACTTTCTGTCTCTTGTGGTATTTAATCAGAAAACAAATGAACTTAAAGATTGTTATACTGTTCAGGACCACAGTTTTATGTTTCGTATTGCTAACAGTGATAAATAATAGCTTTTTAAAAGGAAAAGGTACCAAATCTGACAATACGGGAATGCAGGACAGTGCTTGTCACATTAGCTGTAACTGGGAGTTCTGTGGGTTAGAAATCAGTGCAGATACTCCGCTATGAAATCAATGTCACAGGCAGTATGCCTACCACCATTTATATACAGCAATTTTTGGTATTTTCCACAAATGCCTAGTTCCTCTTTTGAGTCCTGTTGAATTCTTCTTATCAGAGGCAATTTGTGAATGAGGAGCTTCCTTGGCTTTTTGTGTACATTGTGGTAAAACTGCTGCTGCATATTACTTTAGAATGCCTTTCTGTTAATGTAGTAGGGGGAACAGCATAACCTTCTTATTCCGTATCCTTTGTCCTTCTATGACTAATTCCCTTTCTTATTGAAAGAATAAGGATTGTGTACAATGCTCTTCATCTAAGCTTTGATTTTAATTTGGTCTTTTGAGTATCTTCATAGAATCATAGAATGGTTTGGGTTGGAAGGGACCTTAAAGCTCATCTGGGTTCAAACCGCTGCCATGGGCAGGGACACCTTCCACTTGAGCAGCTTGCTCCAAGCCCCGTCCTTGAACACTGCCAGGGATGGGGCAGCCACAGCTGCTCTGGGCAACCTGTGCCAGTGTCTCATCACCCTCACAGGAAAGAATTCTTCCTAATAGCTTCCTAATAGCTAATTCTTCCTAAAACATTCCTAAAAAATTCTTCCTAATAGCTAATCTGAATTTACACTCTGTCAGTTTAAAGCCATTCCCCCTTGTCCAGTCACTACAGGCCCTTGTCAAAATCCCCTCTCCAGATTTTTTATAGGCCCCTTTAGTCTCTGGAAGGTGCTGTAAGGTCTCCCTGGAGCCTTCTCTTCTCCAGGGAGAACAAGCCCAGCTCTCTCAGCCTGTCTCCATAGGAGAGGTGCTCCAGCCCTTGGAGCATCTTCGTGGTCTCCTCTGGACTCACTCCAGTAAGTCCATGTCCTCCTACTGCTGGGGGCCCCAGAGCTGAATGCAGTACTCCAGTGTGGTCTCATTTTTCTGAGTTCCTTCTGCGGTGTGAATCTTTGGATAGATAGCTGTTATGATCATGGTGTTCTCCGTGATCCTGATAATTTAATAGTAAACTTCTAATCTAAAAAGTGCTATCTGTCTACTTGAATAGTTTGCTACAGATTAAGGTATTTGAAGATCAGAAATAGAGGTTCTTAAATTTTTTTCCTTCCAAACTTTGTTTACCTTATATAGAGACCGACTGTCAGCAAGTGATATGCTTCAGGTGAGAAAGGTGATGGAACACGTGTATGAGAAAATTATAAACTTGGATAATGAGTCTCAGACAACTAGCTCTTCCAATAATGAAAAAGCAGGAGAACAAGAAAAAGAGGAGGACATTGCTGTGCTAGCAGAGGAGAAGATTGAGCTTTTATGCCAGGACCAGGTATGTTCCTTGGGTGGTTTAACCTGTGAGCAAACCCAGTGTCCAGCAGTGAATCGGTTGTGAATTTCTGAATACAGAGCTTGAAATATGCTTTAGATTATCTGTTACCTTTAAAACTAAGTACATTTTTTTGACGTCATGTTAACTTACTGCTGACACAAGTTCAGATGGGTGCAGATAGCCAGACCGAAGAATTTATATAGCATCATTGTTTAACTTGGTCTGACTAGTAGCCTTTACAGGATTACTTGCTCATACTCAACAAATGGACTTAATACAATTCCATAGAGTTCCATTTCTAGCGTTCTTGGAATGTTTTGAATTCTACATTACTAGCGGAGTTTAAAATGTGTCCAAAATAATGAGTTTTCTAGAAAGTGTCATAATTGCATGAAGATTTAATACTGAGAAGGTGGTTGTAATATGAAATTGTATGTTACATTACTAAAACCTTTCAGTAATCAGTAGCAGGTTTACTTGCTAGTTGAAAAACCTGAGCCTTTGCATGGTTCATCTTAGCCGCCAGTCCACCCGCAGGTTTGGTTTGCCCAACCAGGGTGTTTTACCATTGAATTTCTGACAATTTCGTAGGTTTGTGGAATAAAAGATGGATTTTTACCATTTAGGTTTTGGATCCGAATATGGACCTTCGAACTGTAAAGCACTTCATTTGGAAGAGTGGTGGTGATCTGACGCTTCATTATCGCCAGAAGTCAACGTGAGGGGAGCAGTGGTCCCAAGTGGTTGCTCACGTACTTGACCATACTGTACTGGTTCCAAGAGTAGTACTATAGAAGCCCACTGAACCCCTAAGGTAGATGAGACTTCCAATGACTCAGTATGGACGGAAAGTATACATTTAATTGATGTGACTAATAGATCTGTAATATAGAGGAAAAAAAATCTATATGACTTAACTAAAGTCTGTCCTAGTCTCAGCCAATGAGATGGGAAATCCCCGAGTGGTTCGTGTTGTGTGAGGTGTACAGAGAATGGATGATAATCCAGTGCAGACTCTTGCTTCCTCCTTTTTGCTTTTGTTTCTTTTCCAGAACATAATATCCTCATCTGCTCATGCTTGATATGAAACCATTTTGGCCATGTTAGTCACTGTGTTCACACTATAATTCGAAAGTGCACACAAAGTGTTTTTAGTACATTCCAGTCATAATATTCCTACATTGATTTCTCACAGGTTACTCAAACATTTCTGCCACTTAAAGAAATTTGGAAAAGAAAAACAAAAGAAACAGGTATTGCATACTTGAAAGGGTCGGCCCATTTAATTACAAGTGAAGGGTTAACATGAGAATTGTTTTAATACTGCAGTGGAGTTGTTGCTTTGAGAGCTGTTGACGTGCAGAATAAGAACACTAGATAAATGTTGTAGCAGGGTCAGTCCAGTGATGCTGTGCATCAGAATAGAGTGAACATGTTTTGCAGCAACTTCGAGATTTCCTTTTTAAATATATAAGTACTTCCTGCACTGTGTCCTAGGTGTTCTGAAGATACACTAGTCTCATTTTCGGTAACTGTGCTCCAGAACTGCGTGACATTTTGTTGAAACTTCAAACCATTCTGAAAATAACTTCTAGTGTTTAATGTTAAACTTTAGAAGCGTCTCAGTAGATTTCATATTCATGATATAAAAATACTTATTCTTCTTTTCCAAAGTTTTATATGCAGCTGTTCTTTTGTTATAGATTTATGCAGATCTTCTTTTCACTGTTATTTCTATAAATCTGTGACTGTCATAGACTCATAGTAGTCTTTTATAGAGTTTAACTTATTGGGGGGAGGGGGTAAAGGCATTTCAGCGTTTTGTGAGAAAATGTGGGGCTGTCCCAGAAAAACATTTGTAGCCAGAACAAATAGCAAATCCTCGTAAAGAAATGGTGTAAAAATGACTCTTGTCTGAAGCAGAAGCACAAGTGCCTTCAAAGGGCAGTATATTATTCGAGTTTCTTCGGGAGACATACGCTCTTGCGCTTCCTGTATCTTGCTATCAAGATTTAGGTTGAGGCCTAAAGAAAGTCCCAATAAATTCTATTACTGGGCTTGTATTGGTCAAACAAAAAGTAAAATATTTTTCCATTGTATTTTGTTTGAAAAAATAGTCAAATCATTCCCTTCTGCACTCTTAACCTAAACAAACTCACTGCTTGAACAAAAGCTATGGTTCACCACTAAGCTAGCATGTCTTTTTCCCCACCTTTTGAGAGTCACTTTAAGTTTTTAATCCCCACTGCTGTGTATGCTCAGTTTGACACAATTGTGCTCTAACTGCACATTTGTAGTGATGTTTGTGAATTAAATGGTTAAACAGAACTGTAACCTTTATTGGTAAATTGTCCTGACTTGTATTTATTATTAGCAAGGGTCTATGCTTGTTCCCATAGGCACTGTCTGGGGATTTTTGGTTTACTTTTTTGGGTTGTCTTGCTGTCCTGTTGTACGCATTGGAATTGCTCCCAGTGATTTGGTTGAAATCAGCCAAGGTTGTAATTTTTCTTTTCTTTTTTTCTAACCATCCCGAAACACAATTTCAGGAAAGATTGACAGAATAGTCTGCAATGCAGGAAGGGTAATGATGTTTCACAGTTGTATAGAATAAAAGGCTTTAGCTAAAATATTTTCAAGTTGTTTTGTGTATTGAATCAATTACGCAGTTTCAGAGCTTGGATGGTTGCCACTGAATGGTTGTGCTACAAAGGAGTTCAGAGTCCTTTGAAGCCTCAACTGATTGAATGACTGAAGAAATGGCAGCTCCTTAACAAAAGTCCTTAAAGATGATCTTGTAATGTGGTTGGATGCAAGAATTTAGCAGGCATGCAAACCTTCAAATGCAGGCTCTGAGATCTTGTGAGGTAGAGAATGTGCTTGAGTAATGCTGTTGGCATGGGCAGTGTGGCCTTTTGTACTACAAAATGCATAGAATCACAGCATGGTTTGGGATGCAGGGACCTTAAAGCTCATCTGGATCCAATCCCCTGCCATGGGCAGGGCCATCTTCCACTAGACCAGGTTGCTCCAAGCACTGTCCAGCCTGGCCTTGAACACTGCCAGTTATGGGGCAGCATGTCTCACCTCCCTCACAGGGAAGAACTTCTTCCTTATATCTAATCTAAATCTCCCCTCTGCCAGTTTAGAGCCATCACCCCTTGTCCCCTTGTCCTATCCCTGCATGTCCTTGTCAAAAGCCCCTCTCCAGGTATCTTGTCAGCCCCTTTAGGCACTGGAAGCTGCTCTAAGGTCTCCCCGGAGCCTTCTCTTCTCCAGGGAGAGCAAGCCCAGCTCTCTCAGCCTGTATCCATAGGAGAGGTGCTCCAGCCCTTGGAACATCTTCATGGTCTCCTCTGGACTTGCTCCAACAGGTCCACATCCTGCTTATGTTGGGAACCCCTTGATGCAGCACTGAAGGTGGGATCTCACAAGAGCAGAGTAGAGGGGCAGAATCCCCTCCCTCGCCATGCTGGTCACGCTGCTGGTGATGCAGCCCAGGACACGGTTGGTTTCTGGGCTGTGAGCGCACGCTGCTGGGTCATAGTGAGCTTCTCATCAACCAACACCGCAGTCTTTTTATGTAGAGCTGTGCTGTCTCTAAAAGTCCTGAAGGCAAGAGCAGGAGGGTCCCCTGCACAACACTGAGGAGCTGATACAAGAGTCAGCTCACTGGGACACGGGGATCAGAGAGAAGAGTTACAGCTCACCAGAATCACAGGAAGGGCCACTGGTTTTTAGAAGCTTGTGTTTAATTTCCAAATTCCTAATGGAAAGGAGCTGTAAATCTAGTATTTAGTGCTGTAACCTGTCTCCCAGAAAATTGTCTAGGACAGGTAATCTTTCTTCTCTTCAGGTGGGGTAGTGCTGAAATCCAGGCTCAGGAGGTGCATCTGAAGGGCAGAAATCATTTTAGGAAGAGAAGAACCACTTGAAGGATTTAGAATTAACTTTTAGAAACACTAAAAGTTTACTTAAAATAAGCCCTAAGCAGGAGATAGATAACATTGCAGTTCTGCCTCATTGCCAAGTGGTGAGGGACTTGGAATTTACTAGTTTGAGGGTCCATTAATTTGAGGGGTGGGAGAGTGGCAGCTGGGGGACTGAACACGTGCACCTCAGTCAGGCTGGAGCAGGCCACCGGATCGGTGCTCAGAGACCAACCAGCTGCATGGCTCAGATCCTGCAAGAGTCAACACTGACCTGAGAGGTGCTGCCTCGGGGGAGGCAGGGATGTTGCTGAGGTCAGTTTGCTGAGGTGAATTAGCTTGGAGGTGCCAAGGAAGGGGTGAGGATGTGTTTGCCAAAGGTGAAGGCTTGGAGTGACTGCTGAGGCATGAATCCAGTTACTCCACATTTTGGCCGGTGCATCACACCAAGGTATTACTTTTTCGTTCACAGAGGGTCCCATTTGATTCAAACTTTATCCCTAGAAGTTTCATGAACTTGACATGTAGCATCAGTCTTCAAGCACATGATCTTACGCTTGTAGGTGTGTGCTCCTGCAGAAAGCCAGGTGGAGGCACCACCCTGCTAGACAGCAGAACTGTTAAAGCACTTCCTTACACACTGAGCTAGCGAGGAGGTGATTGACTGGAATTGTTTCCTGTACTACGTGGTGGAGGTTTTTCTGTAAGCAGCTGTGCAAACATCATGCAGACCAGAGGTGCTGGTTAGAGACTGGGTGGGATACATCCCATCTCTCCCTGAGGGATATCGTGACACCATCATCAGCATGGGGTTATGAGTGCTGCGTTACTTTCTGTAGCTTAGAAGTGTAACATAAACCAAATGCTTCCTTTTAAGGTGCCGTTACAGCAGAACCCGTGCAAATTAGTGTTTGCTTAAGGCAAAAGCAAAGAGGGAGGATGTGTGGATGTTAGTGGCAATGCCCAGGAAGCTGAACAGATTAACACAGTAAAATCAAATTTAGCAAGTAACCTGTAACTGCTTTTACTTCACCAGAGGTAGCAGTGCCTAGATCTGTCTGAGTTGCTTGGAGGTGAAA
This sequence comes from Nestor notabilis, assembly GCF_000696875.1. Taxonomy (NCBI): domain Eukaryota; kingdom Metazoa; phylum Chordata; class Aves; order Psittaciformes; family Psittacidae; genus Nestor; species Nestor notabilis. The sequence continues at coordinate 29,515 of NW_009912344.1, forward strand.
ACATTTGCCTGGTTATGGAGGAAGATAGAGAATGGGAAGGGTGCCGAGGGAAATGCTGAATTAAGGGCCTCTCCCTGGGAGGCTGCCTCATCTGCTTTCCATTTCTGCTAAACCCACAGTCCAGCAGCACAGGGGTGTGGGCAGAGCTGGTCTGCTGCTTACCCAGTTAGTGCTGGAAACCAAGAAACCGAGACATTCTAATCGGTTTTCTCACTTCTGCACCCACTAGTAAATGAGTACTTTCTCCTTATTTCAGCAGGGAGGTACCTTCAGGCATCTCAAAAGGTAATGTACAACTTACTTACCAAAAGAAAAGGAATTTGATGGGAAGGTTAAACACCTCATTTTGCATTTAAATGATAAAGTTAGAGGTTAGGAGAATACAACATGCTGCTGCGAAAGGTTTAACGCTCATGTGAGAAACGTGCTCACCTTTAGAAATATTTAACTGGGGACAAAGTCAGTGGAGCAAAGGTTTATTTACAGCTCTGGGTTCATGCCTTCATATCCCACATGCACACTTGTCAGTACAAAGTTTCTTATAGTCAAGCCTTTTACATATTCATAGGACTTCTGGGAAGATGAATCCCACCTCCCAACGGCTGATGCAGTCTCCATTCTTTCTTCCAGGAGGGTCTTTTAAGAGCTAGTTAATAAAGGCTAGTAGTCGTCTTTGATATGAACCTTTGACCTACTTACCCCTGTGCATGTGCCAAAAGCCCTTATCTCATACCTTGCTCTGTTACTTCCAGATTAGATGTTGGTTCGATCAAGCATGACTGCCATATGTCCTATGTCCAGCTGCAAAAGTCCCTTGTTCCTATCTGTTTCACAGTTTCAGGAGTTTACATTCTTCCCATCCACCTATGCGATTGTGCTCAAAAGCAGGACACAATGCAAAAACAAAGACAAAGCAAGCTTTTGCTGAAGCAAACTACTTATATTATTAATCACACTCAGGTTGGTTTTCTAAATGCCCATTTGGACGTTATGACCAAAGAATCAAGTTTTCATAAAGAGGTAAGATTTGCCCTCCTTCCCAGAGCCAGTTAACACAGAGCAGGCTGGACGCAGGCGGCCCAAAGCATTATGCCATTTCAAATTTAGCATAAGTTTTGACATTCCCTGCTCTTAAATTTCCAAAGGATACTTATGGTACAGCACCACTTAAATGAGCTACCACCAGCTTAAAAACACTCCTGGCAAACGTGTAAGAGACTAGAAACAGTCCTAAACAAAAAACAAAAACCCAAAGAGGTCACCTAGATGTCTTCAGTCACCAGGCTCCAAGACCAAACTTACCCATAGCTTCAGTCACATTTATTTTTAGTGTTTGGTTGTTCACCCTTGTAGCAGCCAGTTGGGGAAAGAAAAGAGGAGAATCATCTTAACAATATAGCAAAATAAAAATCATCTTTTTGCTATTGAGAGACCAGTTTTACCAGATTGAGTTTAAAATGTCTTCATTCTCCTACCAGAAGTTAGGGCTTAATACATTCTTCTTTAAAGCGAAAGATATTTTGACCATCCTGTTCAGAACAACTGTATTTCAAGTGAAAACAGTGTTTCAGACTAACATGAGAGATGAAGGGATATAAAGGACGGATTTCATGTAAGGACGGACTCCGCTGAAGACTGCTTTTGTGCTACACCTGGGTGTTTTGGTTAAGCTGAGGTGTCCCAGGCAATCCCGTGGAACCCAGGCTTGCTGGTGTGTGTCATGGCTGGACGTCAGCCTCATCACTCACTTCCCTGCCTGATCTCAGTAAGAATGGGTCAGGAGACAGGGTAGGGAAAAGGAAATTAGGCAATATTGTGCTAAATAAGCGTACTACAACTTATATCTTAAGTGCCCACCTAATCTCGTACCCCATTCTCTTCATTTATGAAGGATTTTCACCACATTAACTGTACCAGCTCTAGTGAAGTTATTCCCAACCATCAACTTTAAAATTCCATGACATATCACTCTCCTGAGGGGTATAAACCCACCCCCATTTCAGTTGTCATTCATTTCATGTCTGTTATTACATTCAGAAGCTCTTTGGAGACAACTGCAACCAAGACAGCTACAAAAAGTAATAGATGCTGCTGCACAAATGTGTTCCCTCCCCATCTCTTAAACTTACGATCTGTATAAAAATAGAAATGGGTGAATAGAAGAGCACAACTAAAGAAAAGCTATTTCTGTCACTACAGAAACCACAGCACATTCATGAAAAAGCTAATCACCCTGAAAACACACAAAACCCACGTTTTTTACTTCAGTTTGTTTCAAAGAACCATGATGCTTCCCTCTACCTTTTCTTTTTAACTGTGAGACCGAACACGTGGTCTATGAAGAGCTGAAGTGAAGGACAGGACCAACCAACATGATTCTGTCCTCTCTATATGCTGCAACTGCAAACCACAAGGTATGCCTGTTCCTGCAAAGGTAGTTGTAGAGATGGTACACAAATAACTGCTGCAGAGAACGGACTCTTAACCAAGGAAAATAACAGTTGGCAGACTAGTAAGTTAGAATCTCGGGGTAGGAAATGCCTTGAAAGGCATCAGAGCTGTCTCAGTGAGGTGTACCATTAGAAAAATCTTTCTTGCAAGTCAAAACCATCAATTTTTTTTTTAATGCCATCAATCATACTGAGAAAAACATCATCAAGGGTCACTGATCAGGCACGTGCAGGCAAATGTGAATTCAGGAACTTGACTTTTTGCCAGTCTCCAACTTGTTTCTGCATTAATTTCTCCATTAATTTGATGATTTTTGGACAGAGTTCCAAAATTTGAACACAGAGCAATCCATGAAAAAATAATTGGAAGAGATAACAGGATACATATTTTATACGATTTCTTTTATAATATGCTAACAAAATAGAATAACTGTAATTCTTTCAAGATCAGAAAACTATTCCAAGCTGTAGCGTTACAGCACATGGCAGTCTGTAAACAAAAGCAGCACCCATTTCACTTGTCATCTGGTGCAGCTTCTTCTTTCTGTTCACGTGCTGCTTCACCATCTGGTTACACCGGTGTAGTGGTTAAGGAGCTCTCAATATTGTTGAAGAACCTCAAAATGTCGTCGCTAAAGGAATCAGTTTCTGCTGTTGTGTTTGAAGAGACTTCGTGAGGAAGAGCTGAAGAAGGTAACTCTGGAACTGAAGACAGCAGGTCATCCAACTCAGGCTGCTTGACTGAGCCTTCGGAGCACATGGTTGTGTCTTCAGGGTCTAAAGCTGTGGCATTTTCTGAGAAATGGAAACAGATTGAAAAAGAAACCCAAAACCAACAAATAAACAAAACCTGTCTAACGTGCAGTGCCTCTGGTTACCATACATCTAACAAAATCAGCTTGAATGAGACACAGGCACATAACCAGATTCACAACTGTCAAATACACGGGCTGTGTTACTCACTTCTCCCCAGATCCAGAAAATCTGATGGTACAAGCAGGTTTTTAACAGGCCATGAACCATTTTGTCTGCTGTATTCCTAATGCTAGAGATTTTGGATTTACCATTCCTAAGTCACTCCACCTTTTAGAAGGGAAAGGCATTCATAGTGTGAAGAATTTATTTTTATCTTTTTTTATAGGAAAGTGCATTGAGTTTATGTGGCAAGATTTTAGAAGTGGGGTGGGGGGAACTAAAGGGGTGGCTTCTCTGAGAAGCTTCCCCTGTGTCCAACAGAGCCAATGCCAGCCAGCTCCAAGATGGATCCACTGCTGGCCAAGGCTGTGGCATGTCAGTGATATCCCCTCTGGGATAACATGTTTAAGAAGGGGGAAAAGCTGCACAGGAGCAATTGGAACCAGAGAGAGGAGTGAGGATATGTGAGAGGAACAGCTCTGCAGACACCCAGGTCAGTGAAGGAGGGGAAGGAGGTGCTCCAGGCACTGGAGCACAGATTCCCCTGCAGCCCATGGTGCAGCCCATGGTGAGGCAGGCTGTCCCCCTGCAGCCCACAGAGGTCCATGGTGGAGCAGATATCCACCTGCAGCCAGGGGGATACCCACAGGAGGCTGTGGCCCTGTGGGAAGCCCACACTGGAGCAGGCTCCTGGCACGACCTGTGGCCCATGGAGAGAGGAGCCTGCACTGGAGCAGGTTTGGTGCTGGGCTTGTGACCCTGCAGGGGACCCATGCTGGAGCAGTCTCGCGGGGGGACCCCCCCGGGGCCAGCCTGTTCCTGAAGGACTGCACTCATGGAAGGGACCCACGCTGGAGCAGTCTGTTCCTGAAGGACTGCACCCATGGAAGGGACCCACGCTGGAGCAGCCTGTTCCTGAAGGACTGCACCCATGGAAGGGACCCACCTGGAAGTCTGTTCCTGCGAGATTGCACCCCATCGAAGGGACCCACGCTGGAGCAGTTCATGAGGAACTGTAGCCCCTGGGAAGGACTAATGATGGAGTTCATGGAGGACTGTCTCCTTTGGGAGGGACCACACACTGGAGCAGGGGAAGAGTGTGAGGTTCATCCCCTGAGGAGGAAGGAGCAGCAGAGACAATGTGATGAACCAACTAGAACCCCTATTCCCCACTGCCCTGCACTGCTGTGGGGCAGGAGGTAGAGAATTCAGGAGTAAAGTTGAACTTGGGAAGAAGGGAGGGGATGGGAGGGAAGGTGTTTTAAAGATTTGGTTTGATTTGTCATTATCCTACTCTGATTTTATTGGTAATAAATTAAAACCAATTTCCCCAAGTAAAATCTATTTTGGCCATGATGGCAATTGCTGAGTGATCTCCCCCTGCCCTTACCTTGACCCATGAACCTTTCATTGTATTTTCACCCTCTGTACACCTGAGGAGGGGAGTGTCAGAGTGGCTTTGATGCACACCTGGCATCCAGCCAGGGTCAGCCCACCACAGAAATTCACCATTAAGATGACTGCAATTTTGCTTTCACTTTGCAGGTGTGAAGGCAAACCTATGGTACAAAACCCCATATAGACTGATTTTAGAAATACATACTTCTAAGGTCAGTTTAATCTGGATCATCGACATTCTCATTTAAAGACACACATTCTATAATATAATAAAAAAGCCTATTATTTTTTGACCATTTCTACATCTGGTTTCTGCTACTGTTTCCATCTCATTTTAGCCAGTATCCCTTCTGACTTTTCTTACAGTTGGCTCATTTCCAAAAAGCATGATGCTGTGGAGCAGGCACAAGTTGGTGCCACTCCAGAAATGAGGTCAGGGGCCCAAAGGAAGTCTTGACTACACTTACCAAAATAAGCAGAAGTGTCATTGTTTGACATTAACTTCTCAGTGCCTACTAAAGCATCTGCTGATGGTGTGTTGAAGGAGGCAGATGAAGACATGTCAGACACTTTTAAGTTAGCAAGTTCAGGAAATGAATCAGACATATCTAGAAATCCTGAAGGAGAAAGAAAACATTATAGTACTGGTTTAGATAAAACACAAATTCAGACTGAAAAAGACAGAAGTCAGTGAAGTCCTCTCCCCGCTAAATACATATGAATTTAACCTAAATGTTAGCTGTCATTAGTGGAAAGACCCCTGCAGAATGTTAACCTCAGTCAGGCTTCCAGTACCCAAATTCTACAGCTCTGAAATCCAGTGAAGTCAAAAACTTCAAGGAAAACAACCACCAATGCTCCTAGTTCTTCCTGTAAGTCTCAGATTCATGATGTTACTAGTTTATTTAGATGTCCTCTGAAAAACTGCTGAAAAAAGAACCTGTGAAAATATACCTGGATCCATAACTCTCTGGAGAGGGGGAGGAGGAGAAAGTGAGCTTTCTGGTGAATAGCCACTTATTTCTTGATCTGTGGAATGATCCAAGTTCGTAAGTACTTCAGAGTTGTCACTCTGAGAAGTAGGTGCCAATAACGGAGTCTGGAATGACACAGTAAAAAGGAAAAGCATCTTTCTATATCTAAAGCTTCACCTGAAAATGACCTTCCTATGAAAGCATTCTGCCTCAGTCTCCAAATACACCAATTCAGAGAATCTACGACAGTCAAGCCACCGATTAGGACATGTTCCAACGTAGTCTTTTAAAGCCAGTATGTTCAGAACAGTCCATTCTTAATTCTTCTATGTGTATTTTATTTCCTAGTGAGCAGACCCAGGCAGTCTCCCATCCAAGTACTAACCAAGCCCGACCCTGGGAATCCCGGGTGCTGTAGGCTTTTGTCACCCGGAGGGCCCGGCTAGGTCAGGTGGTGCCCATCGTGGGGCTCAAAGGGTTGAGATAATGACAGATCTGACCAGAGTGTGTTTATTTCCTAGTGAGCAGGGTATTCTTCTAGTGTGATTCTCATTGACTGACACGGTATGCAAGTGTTCCAAATGTGAAGAAAATATCTGGCAAAAATTTCTATCGGCCAGAACTGGTGATCTGCCAGCTGCTCAGCATCAGCAGCTCTCACTTTCTCTTCACGTAATTCTGTTTCATTCAAGCAAAGTTGTATGCTGTACCCAAATATACTGTATTGTGAATGTTCCAACAAGCAGAAAATGTAGAAACTCCAGAGAACATACCAGAGATATGAACTTAATTCTTACATACCTCTGTGTAGCCATCAGTAGGTGCTACAGGAGTTCCAGCTTCTGGCAAGGGTGAAGGTGGTTTGCTTTCTGGCTTTTTCTTGGATATTACAGACTGTGTTGGAATTCTGTGCAAATAGCCATACCCAATACCACATCCTAAACTGTGCAAGGAAAGTAAAACAAGACTTGAAAAACAAAACTAGTATGCATTTTAATTTTTGACTCTAAAACAAAAAGAGTTTGAGTCTTTAATCTATAGCAAGAAACACCTATCTGTAAGAATCATTTTACTTACTTGTAGTATCCAAGGAGCACTCTGCATGTGACATTTAGACATACGTAAGTTAGCTTTCGGTTGATTATTTTTTATCTTTACAAAATACGTAACTGTCCCTGATGTGGATTTTGTTCTTGCTTTAAATGAATGTTTGATTATGAGAACATAGCTAGTGAATCTGACACCGGAGAAGTCAACATAGCTTTTGCCATTGGTTTCAACTCAAACAGGATTGGATCCAGAACATGCCTAATTCCTAGTTCTAAGATAGGGTTTTTTTATGGAAAGATTAACAGTTTTGTGTGACAAGTGTAAGTAAACAAAGCTTAACTTGAAACTGACAAGCTGTACTCAATAGTAATAATACTCTTAGCAGGAGCTCATTTACAGTGAGTATATAACCTGTCATCAGCCAGTGACTGTCCGGAGGGAGATCAGTACCTTCCTTCTCCACCCCAAGCTCCATTGGGAGTCACAACTACCTCTCGAATGGAATCTGCTTCAGTGTTATAAACCATCAGCTTCAGCGGCTTCCCCTCATGGGATTCGATCAGGGAAAAGAAATCCTCCGACTAAGAAAAAAAGAAAGTAGTGGTTATTAAACTCAAAAGTGCAAGACAAGGAGCTGGAAACAAGTTAGCATTTTAGGTAGTTATTTACTTCAACATGAAATATTAAAAACCCAGAGACAGACTAAAACTCACTAGTGCAGTTTGATCTTTAGAGGCAACTTCTTCTTTATTGTCACATAAAAAAAAAAAAGATAATGTTTACCTGAACCATAAAGCATCTACCATAAACATCAACCTCCCCAAATCCCTAAACACTATCCCCACAAATTCTATGTACACACCATTAGATTTATGAAAAACATAAAAAACAGACCCCAAACATACACTTGGCAGGCATGATTGAAGGAACACGGGCCCTACCTCCTGAAGAATCTGATCAGATCCCACGACGTAGTCAGTGTATGGCTGTAGACCAGCTAGAGCTGCAGGAGATGCAGGTTCAACATCCTGTAAAAGAGTGATATTGCATCATCTGCACTTGCAGAAGGATAAACTACCCCACTACCAAAAAGGAAAGCTAACCCAAAAAACGGAGGAAAGAACATTTTGTCTATGGGACAAAATAGAAGTCCTGGAAAAGTCTACCCCTAGGTATGACATCTTGTAAAAAATCCTGAATAAGAAAGACCAAGATGCCACCAATTCAGAATGAGATACTCTGAAGATGTTGAGAAGTTGCATTTATTTAAAAAAACAGAAACATAACAGTCTTTCCTATTCAGTTCTACTCTTTCACCTATTTCTCTTGATCTTAAAACAGTTTTTTGATGCTTTTTGTAACATCAATATTAATTTAATGTAGTTTAGCCATCACAGAGGCACCAATCAGGCTAGAATCTTTTTGCTTTTGCCACCAATTCTTCAAAATAAGATGAAAAAACCTCCCCAACACACACTATTTGGTCCAGTTGGGATGGAGTTATTTTGCTTCATAGGAACAGGCAACATTTAACAGTGATCCACTACTTTTCCCTATTCAGATACCTCAGACAAACCTTCAAGACTGCTTCTGCGTTTTTTTCAGCATGGTACTTCCACATACATGTTACTTCTAAACATTACCCTTTAAAACAAGGTTGTACAAACATTGACAAGCCACCAAAGAATTCTGTCTCACCAAAACATGCCACACGTGTTCATTGGCTCCCTGGAAACTGCAGAACCTCACACTGGCTCCAAGAAGACCTTGTCCTCCCCACATGTTACTAGGGATCACCTCCACCTCTCTTATTTTCATGGTTTTGATATTGTACACCTCCAGCTTCACTGCTTTTTCAGCATTTGCCTTCAGTAGATCTTTCAGCATATTGTTTTCCTTATTCTGTAGAGCACAGAAAGAGATATATGAGTAATATTATTTCTAATGCACCTGTTGTATAGATGTCATGCCTGTGTCAGAATTTGAATACAAAGAACCAAAACGGTCAAAGTTTAGGCTCTGTGCTTCACAAACAGCCCCAGCAGTTCAGTTTTCTTTTATTAGATAGAAGTCAGCACTGTCAGCTTACGTCCCTTCACATAAGCACTTACTACTACTCCATTTAATCACTTACATTCATGCTC
>NW_009912344.1:38476-41480 GCF_000696875.1 Nestor notabilis
CTGCTGTTAAATAATATCAGCAATATTAGATCTCAACTATGTAGTCTAACAATAAGCAGCAACACTGTACTTCATGCCTCTGATCCCAGTCCTTACTGAATAACCCTTCAAAGTCAGTGCATACTGGCTGCGAAGGGACAGACTGTTGGTGAGTTACTTAGAGAACTATCATTATTTCTGTCCTGTTAAAAGATTACATCATCTTCCACCAAAACCTACCATTATAACAATCACTTCCAGAAGGAACCTCCACTAATAAAAGCAAGACAAACTTAATTAATTCCGCTCATATGTACTTAGGGTGAAGCATACAGCCAAAGCTGCAAGCCTTTTAAACCAAAAAAACCCAATCAAACTAAAGCTCAACCCTTTTCTCATAACTCAACACACAGGAACTGCATTCCCAGTCTTAAAGTACAAGCAGATAAGCTATGGCTCTTTTCCATGCTTTATCAAATGTTGAAACAAGTTTGCTTAAATAAAAGTTGAGCTCTTACCATTGACTCACCAGTTTGACATTCTTGTGGCAGAAAATATACATGAATGACTAATATCATAAACATTGTGCTAATCTGGTAAGGAGTTTGGGTGACTAAAGGCTCTTCCCTCAAATTTGGATCCAGCTAGAGAGGAGATGTTGAACACTGCCAAGTTTCACTTTACCTTTTAATGCCACATACAGTGTCCAATATGAAAAGCTTTATTTACTGCAACAGCTTCAGCTTCTACCTTTCATCATTACAATACCCATATTTCATGCAGGGAGAAAAAAAAAAGAAACAGTACAATCACTTGAGGCTTACAAGCCTAGTGTGTCCTATGGCAATGATGAAATCAAAGAACGGTTCCAGTCCTCCTTGTTGAGCTGGCGAGTTTTCTTGAACCTGCAAAACATATGTTCTAGGTTTATCATACATTGATCTCTAGTTACATTATGTTACAGTGTTAATCTTTACACTTGATTCAATATTTACTTTAGAGCTGAACCAGAGGTGAGGTAAGAGACCTCAGGAAGCAGTCCACAACTGTGAATATTGTTTTTATAAAACTATGAACAACAAGCATCCGAATTAAGCTGTAAAAAACAGATTTTGGACCCCACATAAGGATCATGATTCAGAGTGCACAGTATGGAGTTATTAAACACTGAAGACTTTGGAGAAAAGCTTAGTTTTCGAAGTGCTGCTTCAGGATTTTCTTCCATGCTACTAACAGCCTGAGAACATTGAGAGCCCCCAGTTACATCACAGCCGTGTTTTACACAAACACAGTTTGCAGTTGGGTTCCCACAACTTACAGCACATTCGAATGGGAACACTTAAAAGAGTATGCTACAAACACACGGCTAACCACAAGTACTGGTCAGTAAGACTGCCATTACTTACAGAAGATTCATAAGGAGTTGTAACATCTCAATTTCATTATAACCAAGTTATTGCAAAATAGTGTTAAGAAAGAAATATAGCGAATACCTATTAAAATGCATTCACACTGGCATAAAACCCACCAAAAATTACACAGAACTTGATACATGCACAGTATATGAAAGCATACCCACTTCAAAGTACACTAACACAGCAACATGTATTAAGGGAACCGCTGCAAACATGCTAACCAGTTTGCAGTGCTTTTAGTTTTATCTTTTGTTAATGCAGCAGCACAGCCCTTAACCTGCAATATATTTGACTTCTGAAAGCCACCCCGCAATTTAAACACTAAGTTACGACCCATGCACCACCTAACCACCTAATCTAACAAGTCCATTGCTAACAAACTTTAAACTGCTATATCTTACGTCTTGTGTTACCAAGCTGCTGTTTATTTTTATTTCTAATAAAGTTGTATTGGTATTGGGGCTTTTGCTGTCATAACTGTCTGTACAGGTTACAAAACATACTTAAGTAACAGAACAGTTATTTCAGCAAAAGCTTTTAAAGAAAATAAAAAAAACAAACCCACATAACACCACACCACACTTTCTTTTAAAAGTCAAAACTGACCACTGTAACCACAATTGGAATAGGAAGTATTAACTTTCATCACAACCCTAAACTGCATCTTAAAGCAAACAGCCAGCTTACACTGAACCAAAGGTTAAAAAAAGTTTAGAAGCCTTACAATGTACATATCTCACAACAGGACATCAAGGATGAAAAATGCACGCAGAAAGAAGTACATGGAAGTTATTACGGAGATCATGACATGGCTGTTCAGATATCTAAAAGCCATACATTCCCACACGATGCTGTACATTGCAAAAGATCCTGCAGTATTTGGTTTTCAAAATGACACCTGTCAAGAGTTGTATGAACTCCCTGAAGGTAAAAAAAATAAATTACTTTGTCTCCTGCATACTGTAGGTGACCAAAATCATCCTCCAGTACAGAAAACTGAGCAGTATCCTGCACTTAGCGTGAAAGGAGGCTGCACTTTGTGACCAACAGTCACTTTAGACGGAGTTAGCTCAGTTAAGGAGACTGACAAAAGCAGATGCCGTAACAACAGTGGTATCCCATAAACACATCTTGTGATACTGAGAAACACAACCCCCCGATGAAGTGGGAAGCAGCACGTGGGAACAACACTCAGGGAGGAAGACCACCAACTAAGTGCAGTGATACCTTCTGCAACAGCTGTTATCACCAATACCTCTGCCTATGTTTAAGCTCCTAGATACGCAAGATCTTGGAGCTTACAGACAATCTGCCAGATACAGGAGTTAGAGCAAATCTGCGTCTCTCACAGCGCCTGTAAGAAGCAGCCCCTCAGGAAAACACTGGCTGGAGCAGGAATCAGCCCCCAACCAAGATGCTGCAAGGATCCTCAGAGAAACGAGTCGGATCTGCAACCCAACGGAACTCGGAGGGGCGCGGGGCCGGCGGAAGGGCTATCCTGCTCTTAAACTATGCCAAGTTCCTCGAAAGCTGCACCATAAGCTCCCCTCGGCTGTCGGCAGCAAAGACGCGCCAGGTCGAGGCTCGGAGCCCGGTGAAGCCGACGGGGC
>NW_009912345.1:0-234 GCF_000696875.1 Nestor notabilis
TTCCAAACCAAACCATTCTATTATTCTATGAGTTTATGACATAGGTCTTTAAAGCTGGGTTACCCTCTGGTTCCTGCCACCCTAGGAAGCCAGGGGAGATGGTCTGTGCTGCTGATGTGGGGGTGTCGTGGTTTAAACCCAGCCATCAACTCAGAACCACGCAGCTGCTCACTCACTCCCCTCCTTCTTCCTCTCCCTGCTCCCGGAGGGATGGGGAGGAGAATCTGAGGGAGG
>NW_009912345.1:534-51181 GCF_000696875.1 Nestor notabilis
TCAGAGTAAACATTACTGAGCAACAACTAAAAACATCGGTGTTATCAGCGTTGTTCCCCGGCTGAAAGTCAAAAACAAAGCACTGCACCAGCTACTAAGAAGGAGAAAAAATGACTGCTGTAGCTGAACCCAGGACAGGGTGCCTCACGGTGGGCATCAAGCACATAAAACTGTTCTAATCACAAACAGCTGCAGAGACCAGCTCTAAAAGCCTGTGGCACAAGCCATGGAAACCCAAGGATGTGGATGTGGGAAGGGGCTCCAGGGGCAGTGCTGTGCAGCTCCCAAGCCCTGAGTGGGGTTCCCCGTGGTTGCTGATGGCCCATGGCCACATCCTCTCAGGGTCTGGGTGTTGCCAGGCGGGGATGCCCTGCAGCCTCTCCAGGCAGTGCCAGGGTCTGACCACACTTAACAGCCATAAAAGCTTTCCCTTATGTTTAAATTTATTGCTGTTTGTGCCTGCATGGTCCTGAGTAACAGGAAATGAGCCAGAGCATAATTTACCTCCTCCATCCCTCAGCTTTTCAGCAGACTTTTCTGTTAGGGTTTTGTTTCCTTCAAAATCTTTTGTTCAAGGTCGCTTATGACTTAGTGAAGACAAATTTAGCTCTAAAAAGCCTCCCTGCTGTCACTTGCATTTCTCTTTACTGCCTCAGGATGGAAGACGGCAAATGATCTTGTTCCTCACATATACATTTTATGGATTTAATTTTGTCTCAGTGAGCTCAAACGAGGACCAAGCCCAGAGCCTTCCCAAACAGTCGTAAGGGTGCTTCTGCTGTTGTTCTGCCAGTTACTCTGTGTGCAAGGGCAGAGAAGACTCCCTGGGCTTGATGGATGTGCATTCAGTGGCACTGCAGTGGTGTGCTGCTTGGAGACACCCAACACCTCTTGGGCAGACAACATTCTGGCAGAGCTAACATTGGTATGTCCCCACCTACCTTCATCAGCACTGCCACAGTGCTCGGCTGAGAGTTTGGTAGGGCTTCCCTAAGTTACTAGAAGCATGAAGAGGCAAGCAGTTCAGTGATGAGTGTGATGGGCATGTGCACCTGGTGGCTGGCTTCTTTGCATGTTAATTGCCCCTCCCTGCTTTTGCCCTGTCCCTTCGGAAAACTCTTCAAGACTGATATATTTCATGGTTTCCAGCCCTCTCAGAGATCTCAGATGTTGGCAGGCATGTTTTATAGCTGTCACGTATTGTCAGCTAGAGAACAGAAAAGATACACCCACCACATAAATCCACACTGGCACTTTTTTGTAATAGCTATGACTGTATGCATTAGATTAAAAAGGTTTTCTTACATTTCAATATTTAAATGTGTACATTTTGGTACAGGAACAAAGCCATATTACTATTCAGATGTCTTTTTAATTTAATAAGCTGGATACTCAAAATTAAAATTCTAACCCGTTTTTAAGGCTAATTCCTTAACAAAACAGTTACACCTACTTTTTTAAGGTCTTATGTATTAGCTAAAACAAATCTTGCTCTAAAAAGACCTACTGTTCCCATGTAGATTGTTGTTTACAAAGCTCTAATTATGAAGTTCCTTGAGGAAATAAAAAATATGCTTCCACTTGAATTTGCTTATTGATGAGCTCTTTACAATCATTTATTGATGTCATTTTAAATTAAATATGAAGTTTGGGGAATTTAGTACTTTGCCAATGGAAACTGCCATATAGCAATTTCAGTAAATTAACAGTAAAACCAGAATTAGAACTTATGGGTTATTTCCGTATGCTGTCCCTGAACAGCCATCTTCATCTGGGGCAGTGGTGCACAAAATAAAGTTTCTCCAGGGTGGAAGAGAGTAGCAAAGCAGTGAGGGAATTAGACATTCTAAAGATGCATATGAAGCTCTCTTTACTTTCATCATTTTTGTGCCAGGATTACTTAATTCATTTCTACTACAAGCCCCTTCATCCCTCTCCTTTCCTGAATCTCGTCACTGTCATTCCAAGATTTCCAGACACAGAAAAGAGTTTTAACCTTTTATCCCCACCATCCTTTTCCAACCACAAAGACATGATACTTAATATAATCACTATTTAATCTGCAGGTTTTTGATAACATATGATTAATGTATCCATTAGCTGAATGGAGAGAGAGAGCATTTGAAAGTCTGCCTCAGTATTACTGCTATTATCTAAATAGGGATGATGTAGGTGCCAGAGAGAAGAATAGCCACTTTCAGCTCTTGTAGGGGTGCTGAATTTTAAAGATTCCAGCCAATGACTAATCACTATCTTGGAAATACTTCCATTCCAGCGTATATCAGTTGAACTGGGAAGTAAAGCAGCTAATTTTACCTCCCACCACATGCTTAAGATTTCTCTCTGGTTCTGTTATTTTAAACAGCTGAAGGCATTGTGTACAATTTATGATGAAGGAGAAAAATGTGACAGTGTACGACATGCAGGGACAGACATCCTACCATTTATTTGTGGTAGATGCTCCAGTTACCTGGAACCTTCAGAAAACACAGATAGTATTAGACAAACTAAGGTGCCAGTGCTGGTGGATTATTTTGACCATCTTGTCTTCCTAAAATGACATCTCCATCAAGGTATTACTTAGATCTCTAGCAAAATTGTGGTAGAAAAAATCTGCGTTAGCTGCTTTCAGAGGCTGTTAGAAACAATGATCACCAATTAATAAATAGAAGTTCAAGTCAGAAAGGTTATTTTCCTAATATTGACATCTTAATGAGTGCTTTTATTTTGTTTTATTTGGGTAAAGGAAATGTATACAGGAATAAAGGTAGGAGAGTTTTTGTTCCTGTTTCCAGTTCTGAACACTGAAGTCAGTGAAGTGCTGCTAATTTCTGTGATTAACTGTCAGTCACCACAATACTTGCCTGGCTCCAAAGGTGTTAATTATCCTACTGCAGCCAGTGAGGCTGCAGTCATGCTTAATATCAGTAAGAAACTTAAAAGAGCCTTGGTCCTAAATGAACAAGGTAAAGAAGAAGTTTGCAAATTCCTCAAGTGATGGGTGTTGGAAGCCAGCTATAAGACTATAGTAATGCCATTGTTTTGTGATTATATTAAAATATGATTTTATATGTATGATATAAACATACATCTTGACATAAAGAAGTTTTTTAAACAATCATTTACTGGAACAACATCCCCAGGGATGCGGTGGAGTCCCTGTCACTGGGGGTTTTCAAGATGCAATTGGACAAGGTGCTAGTCTCATCTAGGCTCCCCTTCCTATAAGAGGTTTGACCAGATGATCTTTCAGGTCTCTTCCAAACTGGGCTCTTCTGTGACATGTACTATAAGATCTATAGTGAATGTATGTAAAATGTAGAACTGCAATATAAAAATTGAACATATATCATGTTAAAATGTTGCAGAATTGTCCCCTTTCCCTGATGTTTTAAGTAAGGACTAATAGTTTACAGCAAAGATATGTTGAGCACAGAGATATGAGGAGGGAGAGAGGCAGGGGAAGGAAGAGGCTTCACCTCTCTCATGCTTGAGTTGCTGTGCCCAAACAAACCATAGCATAAAGAAGCTGCTTAACTTACAACATCATGCCTCAGTGCCCCAAATAATAACTGAAAGAAAGGCTGTGGGTTTCTGCCTTCTTCTTCTGAGATGCTCACAATGACAGTGAGAAAAGCTCTCAAAATGGGAATTAAATACTTTGAGTTCATCTTAAAAATTCTTCTTGGTTGTTGACTTGTCAGCTGGCTAATTGGAATTCAGTGATATCCCAGGAAGCACAGAAGTAGTAAAATTGGAACAGAGGTAACTGCCTATATCTGATTCAGCAGACTCTTACCCAAAATTCAGGCACTACAAACTTATTTCCATTAGGAAGTGAAACAGATGTAGAGTTGTTTACTTCTTTGATAATGTGCTTATTACAACAAAGTAAAAAAACCTACCTTTTTGAAGACAAGAGGATTTAAACAACAGTACAATGTATTGGTTTGTGGATCCAAACCTCTTTAGCCAGTGCTCTACCCGAAAGCACCTGCTAAGCTTTTCATTAGGGTTACGTTATTTACAAGGAGGGCCATTAAAATGGTCACAGGGCCAGAACACCTCTCTTGTGAAGAAAGGATAAGACAGTTGGAGGTTTTCAGCCTGCAGAAGAGAAAGCTCCAGAAGACCTTATTTCAGCCTTGCAGTATGTAAAAAGGAGCTTACAAGAAAGATGGAGAGGATTTTTTATAAAGGCCTGTAGTGACACGACAAAGACCAATGGTCTTAAACTGAAACAGGGCTGATTTAGACTGGATATAAGAAAGAAATTTTTTATGATGAGGGTAGTGAAATACAGGAACAGGTTGCCCAGAGAAGCTCTGGATGCTCCACCACTGGAAGCTTCCAAGGCCAGGCTCTATGAAGTTTTGAGCAACCTCACCTACTGAAAGATGTCCCTGCCCATGGCAGGGGAGTTGGACCAAATGATCTTTAAAGATCCCTTCTGACCGAAATCATTCTTTACTTCTGTGATTCTATGATGCTGTAACTGTCCAGAAGATCACTGCTGTTGCTTTTATTTCATTCTGTATTATTTCTTCAGCTTGTCTCACTCTCTCGGTCACATACATCCCTGGAAGACTACCTAGTGAAACACATACATATATCTGGTTTGTATTTCTCAGTGGCTTCACATGTTTGTTTGTTCTGCATTTTGATCTGTATCTGTGTTTTGCTTGGAGATGGCATGGTTTCAGTCACTTAGTTTCTTAAGGGAGCTCTATAGTTTCCTACAGTTATCACAAAAGAAAGATGACGTTCGTATTTGCAAGTTCAGTGAGGTCTAATCAAATAGGAATGTGTTGTGGAAGAACCAGGAACCATGATTTTTCCACCTTTCTTCTTTTTCTAATGGTTATCTGTTAGAGAAGGAGTTGGAAGTTTAGGCATCCCTTGGCAATAGGGGTTATGCATTTTTAGCATTTGCATTGGTAGCCACTGGATGTCACTAATGGTTCACAAAACCATAGGAATCTGTGCACTTTTTCCAAACAGTAAAATAATTACTTAAAGAGCACAAGGTTTGGAGGAGAAGCATTTCTGTGTGAAATGGGAACAAATTTTATCAGTAAGCTGTAAGTATAGATCAGGTTGGGAACACCAAGTTGTGTTGAACTTGATGACCTTTTAGGTGCAAACATATCCTCCATTATAGGATTTATAAGACTCTGGGGAACAAAGTCTGAAAATTTTCATGTACAGCTCAGTCAAGAGGTATAAGCATAAGCAAGAGAAATTCCACATGGGAAAAGGTAAGTACGTGTAATGGATACTGCACATAAGTGTACACTCAAGCACACGGAGTCGACCTAATAACACCACAAGAGAGGAAACAATGAAAAAGGCTCAGATGTTCCATTATTGTAAAAACAAGTTAAGAGGAAAAACACACACCTGAGGATTTTACTAAATGTATTTTAAGATGGCAAAGCATCTTCTGGCCAACAGGACCATGTATGTGCCACTACTGGTGTGCCTTTTGCACTGCAAGTCTCAAGAAGACAACATGACAACGCTGCCACAATTTTTCCATTAAATGAGCAACTGCTAGAATACCTGCTACAGATGTGTGTAGGACTTCCAGACTTCTATTCAAGAAATCCTAGAGAGAGATTTCTATATATGCATCTCATGCCAGATATCAGACATACCACAGATGCTTCACATTTGCTGTGAATGTACAGACTGTACAGGCACCAGGCAAGGGATGGCTGTCTACTACAGTCCAGGCAGGTGTTTTGGTCAGGTCCACTGGCCTCAGACACATTCCTATTGCCTGGAATGCCACAAATTTTCTGACATACCCAGTCAATCTGCTCATGCACCACCAGCCATCTGCCTGATTTCTAGAAATGCTAGAAAAAATAGCCAGACTCTGCTTCTCCTTCTAGGACATAAACTGCAGGAAGGAAAAGAGGGCATGGTGGTCAAAAAATCAATCTATAGGCAAGTGTACAGAGAGCAGAAGTCAAGGTACACTGTAAGTACAGTATAACCATTGCAGTCTGGGGATTGGCCCACATGTTAGGACAAATTGCCCTTACACATGAACACATATTTGATAGAATTATTATTTCATTCTTTGTTCTTTTGCTATCTCTGTTTTGAATACTATTATTTTTTGCTTTGCCCACTGTAAGTTCCTTCCATTTCCATTTAAAGTTTCATTCCTGTTTCTAAGTTGTGATCATGTTAATGTTTGTGTGGTCATTAAAGCCCAGGCACAACTGAAAGTAATAGTGGTATATGCAAGGTATGAATTTTACAGTATGGGATACAAAAAAACCCCGGGCAGACTAAAATAAGGCTCAATATACACCTTGGTCTAATCACCTTGGTATAATTATTATGATTTCAGATGGATTATACTAATAGAGCAAAACTTTAGTTTCTTAATGTGTACAAAAAGAAATGCTGAGCCATGAGGCAACATTGGTCAATGGAAGCCAAATGTAAGAGAGACACCTGCAGTTTGAAGGGACTGATCATTCATAGACGGCATACCCATAGCTCTCTTTTATCAGTGCATGGGCCAAGGACAGATGCTTACAAGATGTGCTATCCATTCCTTTGTGGGATTGCATCCTGGTCTAAAATCTTGGAGAGCTGGAACTTTAATCTCAGCTCTGACGTTAAGTTCCTTTTTGAATGGAGGCAATGTGCTTAACCTTTACTTGACTCCATTCCTGTATATTTTGAAAAATGAGTCTGAACAGCTAGAAATTTAGAGTGATATTATTAAAAAAATGAAAATCCTAAACTCTTTTTAAGTTAAGCTTACCCAAAGGTTCAGAAAAACCTGTCTTTTATGGGAAAAGCTGTATTTGATGGAATTAATTTTGCCCGTTCCTACCAGGCTGCTGTCAGGCTGCATCATTTTCTTCTGAGAAGAATTCTTAATCCTCATGCAGATGGGAAGTAACAATAAACACCATCTGCTGCAAATTAGGTTACTCTCTTAGCAACGAGTGAGATGAAGCTCCATCTCAGCCTCCCATTTTCTGTGCTGAAGTACGTACTAGCACTTCAGCCTGTAACTTGAACAAGTGATCAGAAACAAAGTGGAAATGAGAAATGAAAAATCTTTCTTACTTCCTCTGGGTGAGATCCTTCCCGTCCCTGCCAACCCCACAATTTTATTGCTGTACACCAAAGAGGCTGAGCTCTGCTTCTCACCCCACCTTCCTCCTGCTCCTAGCTTCTCCCAAGGGACTGTGTGCAGCATCACAAAACACTGGCAACCTCTCACAACTGGGAGCCAGCCCAGAAAGTAAATAGAATCAGCAAGGGAGGGCTATCAGTTGAGAGATGATTTAAAGTTGTCTGCTGCTGGCAGAGCTCACAGGAAAGAGGGCCAGAGAGGCACTCTATTAATACCTGGCGTGCCCTGGCAGGACCTGTACCCTGGATGCACGGCTGCTCTGTGGGTGCTATTTCCCTCCCAAGCCAGCCTTCAGCCTTTTCCTTCCCAGCTCTACCTTGGGACTGCCCAATGACTGCAGCATGTCAAGTTGGTTAGGACAGAAGGTGTCTGAGCAGACAATTGTGATTAACTTGGCATGGCATCTCCCTATGCAAAGCTCTCCTGCACAGTGACAAGGTGATTTTAAAAGCGAATAGTCTGGGTTTTCCATTCTTTTTTCTGGTGTCTAATTTGTGCTCTCTGTTGTTAATGTCCAGGAGGTCTTGACCAGGTTTGGGAAGCCATTAATTCAAGTGCTGTGCAGAGCACAAATTCGTATTCATTCTCAGAACATAGAAATTCACTGTCTTAAGGAGTCATTTAAAGCATCTTTCTGATGTAGCTATATAAAGAAACGTTATCTTTGCCCTGAAATCACCAAAAATACATACAGTTGTAGATAAAGGACTTGAATTTTACCTACTGCCAGGGGAAAGATGTCTCTTTATTCAAATATTTGTGAAAAAACCTGTATATCCTGACAGTTTCAGGAACTGCTCATCGAAATACTGTCTGTGTCATTCATTTTTCATATTTGTCATGCTACAGTTTCCAGTTAATGCGAAGGTAGGTGAATTCTGGCATGATTAGTCACTGGGAACCACCCCTTTCAATCTGCTCAGAAAATTTTACTGGCTCTGTATTGGATTTGTTAAATTAACAAGTGATGCTCCATAAATTGTAAGACTCAGCTAATTGCGAATGAGCCATACAGAGTAATCAATGCTTCTAGGATATGCCACATTCCACTGAGCGCATGTGCATGTGCTAATCAGCTGATGCTCCTGGGAGGGATATGAGCACATAACCTAAACCATTCATGTGTTTGCGTGTTGGTCCTGCAGGTCAGGCACTGTACATCTGATCTGTTGATACTTTCACGAGATACCCTAGCATTCCAGACATACAATAGCCTGGTTGGAATTAGTGAGAAATAAAGCCAGCTGCCCAGAAATCACAGGCAAATGTGAAAGATCCTCTCATTTGCCCAGGCAAAACTTTTGAGCGGAAACAGACTACACTTCAGACATATGGAAGCCTGAACTAACATAAGGCTGTGAGTCACTGTCATTGTCTAATGCTGTACAGCTAGAGCTGGGAAAAAAACCCTCAAAGCTATGATTTGCAGTCTTCATTCTGACCTTAGGCCAGCTTTGTCAGATTCTCACTTAGGCTACCATTTAATTTACACATGGCAATAAATGATCAGACATAAGCTCATATTTTCTGTTGATTCCACCATTTTCTGCTTGTCCTCTGCCATCTAAACTTAATGAATGGCTTTTGTCAGGACACTAGGGCAGCCAAGTGCCTTTGTTAAAAAAAATTCTCCCTGACCTCAGCTACATTATGGAAAGATACTGTAACTAGCAGGTGATTTTTTCAGTCAACTAGTGTTATGGTACTTTTGGTTTAGATAATTTATAACACTTTCAAGGGACCACATATTCGAAAGCCGTGCTTGAGGCTTCTTAAGAATCAGATCCCTACAAGATGGATCACATTCAGCATCTGAAAAGAAAGGCAGGCAAAATCATGAGTCACATTTAAAAAGTAGAATGAATCTGTGTTTTACGAGTGGTGTAATTATGTGCATTACGTTAAGAAAGCTCTTCTTATTAAAAAGAGTTTTTATCATGCACCCTCCTGAGACAAAAGCGAAGAAATTAGCAATAGAAATTACCTGTTTGGTCATTAAGTCCATCCCTTCACAGCAGTGTAACTGCTGTGTAATAAGAATGGCTGAGAAAATTGGGGCTGTTCAGCCTGGAGAAGAGAAAGCTGCATGGAGACCTCAGAGCAGCCCTCCAGTATCTGAAGGGGGCCTACAGGGCTGCCGGAGAGGGACTCTTCATCAGGGACTGAAGCAATAGGACAAGGGGTAACAGGTTTAAACTTGAACAGGGGAAGTTCAGGTTAGCTGTAAGGGAAAAGTTCTCTACTGTGAGGATGGTGAGGCACTGGAACAGGTTGCCCAAAGAAGGGGTAAATGCTCCATCCCTGGCAATGTTCAAGGCCAGGTTGGACAGAGCCTTGGGCTACATGGTCTAATGTGAGGTGTCCCTGCCCATGGTAGGGGAATTGGAACTAGATGATCTTAAGGTCCTTTCCAACCCAAAATATTCTGTGATTCTATAATTCAAATAGCTCAAATATACATCTCATGGCAAAGACTGAAGGCAAGATATGACTTCTTTATACAGATTAAAAGAACTTTCCTTGATGAAGTGGTCAGCATTTGTCATAAAACAAAATACTCATTGTGCCAAGAAGACAATGCCCAGCCTGACCCAGTTTCTGAAAAGCAAAAACCTTGGTTTCATCTTTTCTGCCATCTTTGAGTGTATGGTTCCTGTGAGATATGGGAAAGATGTGCTAAGTATCATTTGCTGATTTGATGTACTGTGAAGAATTTCTCCTATTCCTCCCTTACTGATCAGAGTTACTGGGCATTCTCCACTCTCTGAGCAAATATGTATGGTCCTATTCTGCAAATCTTGCATAAGTAGCATTGGATATACCTCTGCTGGGGCTCCCCACACCCACATTAAATAAAAAGGTGGAGGGCATGGTGCTGCAGTGCACAGAGAAGTTAGGAGCACTTCTCAGCCCAAGACACAGAGTTTCATACTTTCCAGATATGGGGTGCATTCTGGAGTTGGGTTAACAAGTGTTTCTGAGAGTGCTTTGTGGGTTACTCTCTTCAAAGGGTTGTGGCACTGAGGATGACCCAGAGCATACTGAGAACTACTTTCCTTTTTAGCATATTTGCAATGCAGCTAAGGAGAGCAGGAGAGCAAAAACAGAGGAAGAAGGATAATGAAGGAGCCAGAGTGGTCTGAACTTAGACAGTAAACCTATATACAGGTTCTGCTAAGATGCCCAAGAGTGCTGTGTGAAGCATTTGAAGTAAAGAAATCACAGGAAATGAACCTGAAAGAGTTACAGGAAATGAACCTGGAAGAGTTACAGGACGTCTGGGAATGATGAAGAAATTGGACTGGACTCAAGGGAAGGGATAGCTTCTGTCTGAATTATGGAGGGGCACATGAGGAAAGCAATGAAGCTGTAATACTCCTAAGCCTTTTTGAAGCCCATCTCAAAGTTGTTGCCTTCAAAACTTTTGGCAGTGCTGAGTCATCTGGTGTTCTGCAATGACTATTTCTCTTGCTGTTCACAGCTTGATTCCACTTGATCGGGTACCTCTAGTTCTATCTCCATTGCGTGATTGGTTCTGTATCCATCTGACATTTCATAAGCTGTATTTCACATGGGTATGAGTGCTTCCCAACTGAGTATGTTGCTGTCCACAACAACAGCATTGTTTGAAAAAAGATAGAAAAGAGCCTGGGAGAATTTTCAAGGTTGAGGTACATTCTGAGCAGATATAAATAGACCAAAGCTATCATCACACCTGCTTCTCTTCTCTAACAGTCCCGCAGTTCACAGGCTTTAAGTGTCACACTCGGCAAGGACAGGAGAATACAGAAGAGAGAAAGGAGTACTGCTAGCAGTGTAAAAATACAAGGTTTAAATTTATTTCTGGCTCACAGGCCCTAAACCATGACTATTTTGTGCAAGTTGTGAGTTCAACCGTGAAAGCACTGTGGGTCACCTTGCTACCAACATAACTCTGCAATTTTCTCTTGTCTCGTAAAGTATGGCAGATGAGGTTTCAGTTCTGCATTACTGTTCCAGTTTTCTCTCATTCTGCAATATCCAGCTCCTAAAATGTCTTCTCTAGTCCCCTCTGTAAATTAAAAATGTTTCCAATTCAGCTTTTGGGTTCTTTTTTTTTTTTAAGATGATAGCAGTTTCTACAGAAAGTCTGATTGACAGCTCAGCTAGCCTCACGTTCTGTGTCTGATGGTGTCTAAAAACAACAAGGATATTTATTGAATCCCTGAAAGATACTGAAATCTCTCCCTAGCTATTACTCAAGAGGACACAGATGCCTCAAAGCAAATTAACAACCTGAGTTGTCAAAAAAATCTCTTCTTGTCCCATACAGTGATTGCAATGTCCCTATTAATGAAAAAAAAGACCAAGACCTAGGCTTAGTAAGATCCAGCTTCAGGCATACTCCTCAATGAAGGTCATAACCATGTGTTTATAAGGACCTTGCCATACACCTCCCTGCCCAGTCCTGCATCTTATCAAGCCACCCCTCCACAGTAACCACTGAATGTTTAGGTTTTAGTTCATGGTAATTGAAGGCCGCTTTCCCTTTGAAGGAAAGACAGCTTGAAGTGCACTGTGGCACAAGATAGTAGTGATGCTGGAGCAGCAGATGTGTTCTTGCGGGAGATGATGGGTTTGCAGCTCCCAAACCTCTTCTATAGCACCTTGTGCAAAGACTGAGCCAGTGTTAGGAGCAGTACTGCTCTGTAAAAGCACTGGTGGAGCTTGGGAAGCAAGGTACAGTATGGGGTGAGACAACGGAGGTGAGCAGAGAGAACAGGAGAGGTGGAAAGGATGAAGACAGCCATGGAATGGGCTCTCACCATGTGGTGGAAGGTAAATGTGCTTAGTTTAGAACAACTTAAAGCCCTGAATCCATGTTTGGCAGGTGGCCCAGTTTTATTTCAAGCCAGTCTTTACAGCACACATTCTCTCCTTACCAGAGAAGGAGAATTTTCTTCACAACATCTGAGTTGACAGGACCAGCTGGAAGCAGACAGAGTAGAAAAGGAAGGGGGACACTGAGCTGATCTTCGGCTGGCCTGGTTGATGGCAATAATCTACTTCGTTCCTTCAGCTCAGGGTATCTGCAGAGAGCAGTGTCTCATCAGCATCCCAATCTGTCTTTATGACCCTAGGGCAGAAGGCTGTGCTCCTATTTTTTTGCATTACCTCTCAGCCTTTTTTTTTTTTTTAATTTTTCTTTATTTTAAGAGAGGGCACAGGAAATTCCACATGCTCTAACAACATTTGCTGTTTGTTATCCTCCAGCTCATTCAGATTATGGCTTGCAGCTTCTGCACACTGGGGAAGACTGCATAATAGTTTCAGTTCACTTGTTAACAGTAATTATTTTTTCCAGCCTCTCTTTTGATGTAAGCTGAATAGCTTGGTCTGTAAGAGATGTAATTAGTGATTCCTGCAGTTTGCTATGGAATGGGGCAATTGCATTATTAAATTCAAGATAAGTCTTAGCTGGTGTTTCAGGCACTCACGTAACATGTTATGCAACAAGGGAATAAAAGCTACTCAATCCTGCCCTTAAGAACTTTGTCCCAGTTATTTCTGCCTCTCCCCAACTTTAGTGCAGAGGGGAAACTCAGATTTAGATTTACCTTTGCAGTTGAGAGGGTATTAGCTGTCCGGATAGCAAGAGCTGGCACATAGATGGCTTGTGTGACATGGCATGAAGCAACGTGTCTTCCCCCACTCTCCTCACTCTTTTGGCTCTGCTGCCAGCAGAGTCTGGGTATAACATGTGCAGCAGCAAAGGTGAGAAGTGATACTAACACAAAAGAAATAAACAAACAAAAAACCAGACCTCAGTCCAAACTTATTTGGAAGGAATTGTATCTGGGAAGTTAGGTCAGTCATTCGAGAGTGTTATCATTTACTGTTTTCTCATAGCTTGTTTATTGTCCTCTATGGGAACCAAGTTACTGCAACAATGACTGGTATTATTTTAGCATTTACTATCAGTGGATCTGAAAACTCCTCATGTTATTTAAGCCTCATCTCACTCCTGTAAACTAATTGTGATGTTATTAATAGGAATATCTAGGGAAACCAAGGCACAAGAACTGTAATATTATGTGTGTATTGCTAGGCATAGAATAAGAGGTAGAGTGAAGAACTGATCCCTAGTATCATGCAGCTTTACCAGTTCCCTACCTTCCTGCTTTATCCCAGTAACAAAATAATTCAAGAAAAAAAGAAGAAATCCAATCACAGGGGGAAAAAAATTATTTTATTTAGTAATACTGAAATCTACAGCTTAAAATATTATTTACTATTTTAATTTGATTCAGCCCCCTTCTTTGCAGATAACTAGGGCTGATTTTAAGGTTATGATTCCTGAAGTTTATGTATAATCGCCTTAAAAATATCCCTGCTTTGGGACTGTCCTTTCCTCAAAGTCATAAGGCAACTCTGCGACTAGGCAGTGTTGTACCTGCACACAGAAATCCTAACAATGCTGCGATGATTGATAGGACACTGCCACATAGGAGACAGGAGCACATTTTTAACAAATTACAACCCTGTCTTAGGATCAGAACTGCATGACACCCAAAAGAAGTGGCAACTACACCAAAACTCATCACTTTTTTTCTGACTCCCCTGCCCTCAGAGCTAATGCATAGCTGGATGGGTATCGTCAGTACTTCTTATCAAACCATCAGCTGTTAAAACCACACAAAACACATATAGCTGTTCTTTGACTATTCTGCCAAATGCACAAATGTACTTCCATTCTACAATCATAAGACAGTTTTACTAGGGCTAATGCCTTGTCCCCCTGACATTATCAGAAGGCAGAGAGAGGTGAATAGAGATGTTCTTTTCTTTCATTATGTTGCTTTTTCCCACTTAGTTTTATGTAGTGTATCTTCTTGCCTACATACATGATCTGAGATCCCCTAGTTGTCTCTTTTCTCCCTTCTCATCTGTTTTCCAACAGTTTTTACTCCCTTTTTAATCCACTATGCCATTACATTCACTTTAACGCTCCTAGAAGAACATCCCAGATATCCCAACGGATCTTGTGAATACTGAGACAGATTTAAAATCCATTTTAATCAAGGGAAATCTCTCCAGTTCATCTACAGACAAAAATAGTATAACAAGAACTGGAGTTTGGCATATTTGGTGCCTTCTTCCAAAGAGCAGATCACACAGCGGGATTTGGCAGCTCTGTCCCATATGTTGCTTTTTAACTTCACAGAGATACAGTTTGTTAGTAGGCCTTGTGCATGTTTTCCCATTTCTGAATTAGCCAGATCTCCTTTAATTTTAACATCCAGGTTTTCTCATACATGTGTCTTATTGCAGCAATATCAGTATTTCCTTGAAAATCATATCCATTGCATTTTTTACTTTCTTGGAGAAGCTATGTCTTACCTAAGCCCTGGATTAAATTTGTGAAGATTTGTGTCATACCTAGTGTGTCAGGCATTTAATTACTTGTCCTTGCTGTGGCCAATAGGCAAGAAAAACATATCATTCCTCCAAAACTTGCTACTACAGGGATCAAGCCCAGCTTCCTAGGGTGATTTATGGGATACGAATGGCTGTACTCAAATGGCTGATCTTCTCTTTCTCTTCCCCACCACTGCCTGTCCCATTGATGGATAAACATTCCTGGGATCTGCGATGTGAGAAGGGCTGTGCAGTATATCTCTTCCCAACTTTGGTTCACATGATCCTTCTGTTCCATCAAGGTTGCCAAAGGAAAAAAACCGTAACAGGTGAAAATTTCTGATTAAGCTGGGAGCAGAGGCTGTGCTGGGGCACATTGTGAAGAGCAGCTCCCCTCCCATTCCCAGGAAGCTTAGCTACCAACAAATGTTAATTAGCTTATTAGCATCCCCATTAGTGTCTGACAGCATGTGATTAAGCTGCATAGAGCACAATGGGGAAGCCAGACAACAAACTCAAGTCACTCTGAAGAAGTCTGCCAGCAACAGAGCATTAGAGGATAACACTCTACAGTATCAACGCCAAGTCATGACAACTTCTGCAAGAGTGAAAAGGAATGGAGGTCCCACCATATCTGAGGGAACATGAGGCAAGCGTGCCTTGCTTTCTCAATCTCTTCTTTCACCATGTCCCTCAGAACCACAGACCTATCTGATTCTCAACATGAGGCAGTTCCATGGAGAGTGCTATCTATCTATGAATGATGAAGGCCATGAGTCACCTCTGGCCTTTCCTTCTCTCCTCTCTTTAAGCCAAGACTTAAGGGCTTGCAGCTCTGAGCAGAGTAGTGAGGCATGAATGCAGATACATGTTCAGCAGAGCTGGTCCCCAACAGAGTTGGCACAAGAAGAGTATCACGGACAGCAGAAGTGTGACTACCTTGTCGTTTTGGTGCTTTTTGGTCCTGTGGCTGTTGTTAGGTGTCATGCTACCCTAGGATCAGTACATCACCCGGCACAAGTTTCTATGTTCTTATAAAGGCTTCTATAAAATAATTTGATAAGGATTTCTTGAAAGCACAGCTGTGGGGTTTATTCATCCATTTATTGCTAATACAGCACTTTCTTACACCTGTATCTTTTATTGCATTAGCATAATTTTGTTACTACAGGAAGTCACTACCCAGTACTGTTTCTTCCTGGTTTTGTTCTTTTTTATGCAAACTCTGTTGCTAATGGAAAAAACATGTCTTCTTATCTGTGATATAGATTCTGACTGTTAGCTATCAGTTCTTACAGACAATATCCTTGACCACTAGACAAGAAAATAGTCTGGACTTCTCTCTTTTTCATATAGAGGGAAAGGTGTATGGTCATTTGCCTTATAGTTCCTCTGTTACCTAGTACCTGCAAAGCTCCTCTCCTTGCATGGGAGTTGGGCAGGAGCATTGCTTTTGTGTGTGCAGGTGGTTCTGCCTTGAACGGGTGCTCCATACCCAGCACTCAGCAGTGAAGATGTGCAGAGGTTGCAGATGACACCAGCAACTGGCGGGACAGAACCTGCTTGCACAGAACAAACACACCAAGAGAAATAGCTTAACAAAAACCTGAACTCCTATTTTGGTTGTCACCATTTCCCACTCCTTCTCAAAGGCAGAGGGCATCACCTCCCAGGTCAATGCACACATAGGCCCAAATCCAAAGGGTGGCATGACAAAATACAGAGCTGCGGCTCTTTGCTGTCCCTTTAGGACAATACAGCTGCTAAAAACAGCTCCTCCACAGCTACAGATTGTTTTATAGAAGTTATTTTATGACCATCTAGGGAAATGGCTTCTGCCTTCATTGACTGTTGCAATGACTTTGCAGTCTGTGAGAAGCCAAGGCTTTACTGATTTAAAGGATTTGTTACAGTATCCTCACTTCTTTATATTTAATGAAGTGGCTTAAGAAAGTTCTAGTAGCTATGCTATAGCCATTTTTTCCCCAGTGGGCCTTAGGCACTGTTTTTCCTGCAGTTCCCTTTCTCTGATGAGGAGCATAAATTGCCAGTTGAATAGCACTGTGTTGGGGATACATCCTTCAAAAATGCAAGAAAGAAGCCAAAAACTGTAGAAATTATTTTGGATAGCCAAAGAAATCTGCCTTCATATGCCAAGCTTAGCTGTCTTGACAAGTCATTAATATTACATTGGCAACCCCCTTCTTTTTCTTTTTAATCCATATTTTTCAATTCAGTGTCCCCATTGATTTTACAGAAGACTAACATAGGACTAACAGAACCCATGTAAAATCAGGGCACAAAGTTACACAGAAGAAACAATAAAAAGGAGAAGAAACATGGAAGAGCATATTGTGACAGGGACTGAGTTCCTATCACTGCCTGTAAGTAAGGCTGCCAGACACTTCCCAGATAAGACTGCTTTCTGTTGACTGTAATTATATAACTTTTTAGTTGTTTAGGATGAAACTCACCTTTCTGGGTGCTGCCATAAATAGACCTCCTCCTTTTTTCTTTTTTCTTTTTCTTTTTTTTTTTTTTATTTTTTTTAATTTCCTTTAATGCCAGCTAAATAATGACAGAAAAGAAACCCTGGGGAAGCTTTCTCTGATACTCACCATCTGGAACAGTAAATTCCAGAATCGCATCCTATGAACCAGGACTGTCCAGAAAAGCCTTCTTAATGGGTTATGATATATCTGGCTATTGGCATAAGCAAATAGAAAACTGTCTGCTTTAACCTAGGTAGCAATGCCCTGGCCTTGGAAACCTTAGCCTCATTCAGTAATCTCTCCATTACCATCACTGTTTCTGTGGTGGGATCCGACAACTTCTCTGTTTTGAAAGGCAGATCTATTTTTCTGAAACTGAGGAGAGCAAAGGTGAGGAGCTTTGCCAGTAATGAAGAAAAGAGACTAAACCTCTGTGTGCATTTTGACCCTTGCAAGAGGTAGCTGTAGTCAATGTTGGGAGCTGCAGATGCAGTAGGATCTTTGGCTGAGGAGGCAGCCAGTCTTTGCATGTTAACTTTATAGGGTGACTGCTCCGAAAGTGCTTTCTGACTTCACTTGTTGGTGGCTCGGTTCCCATCTCTCCTGCGTAGAAGGATGAGTTGCCTGAAGACTGTCACTCTACCCTAAGCTTCTCCATACCTTTCCTCAGCCTCCATGTGCTTAAGTTCATTAAGGTTCATGCTCATCCTTCAGTTCAGTCATGTCCACTCTTGGTTAATTGTGAAGGATGTATCCTGCCTGCTTCTGTAAACACTGCCCATCTCCCTTAGCTTCAGCAACCTCTGTGGAAAGCAAACAAAAAAAGTACTTGCCCCAGGGATCTGTGATGAGTGACCTGCTTTGGCAGAGTAACTTCAGCTCTGCAACATATGACAGACTCAGACCTCATTTCCAGTAAACAGAGAATGCCTGACAGACCAGAATGAGGCACGCAACCCAGAGAGATAAA
Source organism: Nestor notabilis (assembly GCF_000696875.1). Classification (NCBI taxonomy): domain Eukaryota; kingdom Metazoa; phylum Chordata; class Aves; order Psittaciformes; family Psittacidae; genus Nestor; species Nestor notabilis. The sequence continues at coordinate 18,563 of NW_009912345.1, forward strand.
CCACAGCAGCTTTTGGGACTGGTCCTCACTTCTTTGAAGTGCTTAAAAGCTTTATAAGTATACAAAGGACACACCGCCTTTGGAAGAGATGCTCACATCTCAATTTTATTAAAAACTGAGGAAATTAGTCATGACACAAATAAACTCACTAAAGCACTACTTTTTCTAAGCATGACTTCTGAAGCTGAAGAGGTGCTGAGCTTTTCTTTCTTCCTTTTTGCATTCTCAAGGAATTCTCCTTGAAGTCAAAAAACATCATGCTTGTCCTTCTGTGATGTAGAAACATTTCCTTTTTATGTTCTGGTGTCCTGGTTGATGTCACATATGACGCACAGTGGCGAAATTTTGCTTGTATTCCTACCATTGCCAGTTCTACCAAACCAGCTAAGTAAAGCTGAAAAATCAGTCAGTCATAGCTGGATTCCAGATGCTGGTCTATAAATACTGAAATTCTGTTACTGATAAGAGTGGTAAGAATTGACAGATTTTGAGTAATTTTGTAGCTCTTGCCTTCAGATCTTGATTTGACATTGAACTTTGGGAAATAAAATCTTTGAAGTAGGTAGCTTAAAAATGATAATTTATTATTTTGATTATCTGAATTTACATGTCCCCTATTTTTTGCGTTTTCTTTGGTTTTTTGTATTATGAGGCTTAGAAACCTCATCAATTTCCAAGCTTTTGGTAGCAATCCTTCCAGAAAATCTGTGGTTTCTTAATTAGTTAAGTGAATGGAGGTGAATTTAATGTTGTTTTCACAAGAGAGTAGTTCATGAAATTTCCACGCTTTGCAATCCTTTAGAGAGATTGTTCATCATGATTCAGTAGCAAAGGGGAAGATTAACTTCTGAATCTGACATGACAGCCCCACCATTCAAAGTCTCATTTCATGATCTTCGCTGCATCGTTTCAAAACACACTGTACTAGATACCTTTCGAAAATAGAGCCAATGCTTTCACATAGACAGTTTCTCTCATTGGATTAAAGATCTGCATACCCGATGCTGTGACTAACACTTCCCACCTTGTGTCCCAAAATGCAGCATCCTTTTTGGATCATTTTCTTGTTTCCTTTTCCTTCCCTCCATAGTTATGCAAACAGCTTTTGGCCTGTCTCTTATGGTGGTTTTGGCTTGTTGCATTCAGAGCATGCCCGTGGCAACAAATACATGCAGATCATATTTCCTTCTGTTGCCGTCTGCTTTCTACACCTGACACAAAGCCTGGTCTATCAGCAAAATCATCATCATGTGTGTGCTCTATTTTTTCTCTATCAGAAGCTGTTATTTTTCCTTGTAATAGCTAATCTCAAGCACATTCATCATGTGACTTGTTTATTTAATGTCCTTCAGCTTATTTATAGCTGATTTGAAATCATCATCAGCTCCTCTCTCGTGTAATTTTATCATGCACGCTGGTTCACAAAATTGCACTGAGCAGGATGGCTTGTACAGGCACTTATATTAACCCTATGTCTAAATATCTGGGTAACATAAAAGACTCTTCCTTGGCTAGAATTTTCCTTGGATGGTTCTGCACTAGAGATGTACTTCTTACACTTTCAAATATCATTACTGCCTGTGCAATCTCTTTGGAGGCTGTATTGATTGCACATTGGAAGTACCTGAGCTGGACATTGTGTTTACTTCTCTTCATTCAACATATAAAGGTACTTTTGGTAAACAGTTTCTGTATAGCCTTTTCTCCTTAATCAAAGGAGAATGCCCATACTGAGTCAGAACAAGGACTCCTCTAACTTGGCATCGTGTCTCTGATACTGGCCAGTAGCACGTACTTGGAAAAAGAAAGTAAGAAAAGGGGCAAAAATAAACTAATCTCTCTTCTATTTCTGGATGGCTCAGCTATTGAGACATTAACAGCTGGAGGTTTTTGAACCAGAAGATTTTCTTCACCTGGAAGACTTAACTGGAGTGTATGTTAAACAACCCTTGGTTGACTTTTGCATTAATGATTATGTCTAGCAGCTTTTTTAACCCATTCATGCTTTAGTCTCCTCAACAGGTGTGGCAAAGAGTTCCATGGTTTAACTACCTGCTGTGTGGAAAAAGCACATCTTTTTGTTTTCTTTAAATTTGCTGATGGCCATTTTGTTTTGGTGTGCTTTCATTCTTTCATTATGAAAGTGGTGAAGATCTGTTGTTCTTTCCGAAACCATTATCATTTCATCAACTTTAAACATATTTTCCCTCAGCCATCTCTTTTCCAATTTAAAAGGCTTTAAGCTATTTCCATAGTTTTGAACAGACTTACTTCCTTTTTCCATACCTTTTCAGGGAGGGTGTGGGGGGACGGGAGGGAGAGTGTCTGAAATAAATGTGGGCACACAGTATATTTATTGAATTAATAATAGTTTCTATTTGTGATTCCTATTATTTTATTTTATTTTTTACCAATGTCAATAGTTAAGTTAGAGCCCATTCACTTTTATGTATACTTAGAAATGTTCTTCATCTGTGTGATACAATAATCTTAACCTTGTTTCTTAACCTTAGCATTATGAAATCCCTCAGACACTTTTTGCAGTCAGCTTTAGAGCTGCTCTTACTAAATCATTTTTCATCATCACAGAAGGTTTGTTACCTATGCATGCATCTCCTTTTCCTGTCATCTGCAGCTGTTTCTCAAATCCCAGCACACAACCTTTGGGATTCTTGGTGGTATAATTTCCCTTCATTATGAAAAGTGACTCTTCCTATCCTCTTTCCCCTATGTTGTAAGCAGATTTTAATGACAAGAGCTCCTTCTTTTCCATGTCATGATAACTATATTCCTTTAAGAGCTTTCAGTGAGAGCTTACTGCAAGCTTAGAAAGGAGCTGTGGAGCAGGGGTGACCTCTGAGAGCTGGCAATTCAGATTACAGCAGCAAAGCATCTGGGTCAGCCGGAGGGAGCTGGAGCTGCTGAAGGTCATGACAAAATAGTTGGAAAAAATATATAGGAGACCTAAAACTGGGTCTGGCTGGGAGAAAACAGGTTGGAGAGGCTAAATGATCAGCCCGAATCAGGTCTTGCTCAGAAAGCTAATTCAGATTAAGGCATACTGTGTGAATGCAAAGGATTATATTAAAATCATGTAACAGAAAAAGGATTAGAGGGCTTGAGAGAAAGGCTGTTTGTCTCATTCCAATTTGACTGTCAGTTTATATCTAGATCAGGGCTGTGTTGCTCAAGACTTATTAGCATCTTGTGGCCCATCTGCGTACAGTATGAATCTGTGCTTGTAAGCACTAGACATCCAAATGGGGACAACTCAGAATTTCCTCTGGATATCTGCTCCATCCCTGGGCCAATTCTCATGACCAAGCGTATTAGTGTGTTAGGATGGCACTTTGCCCTAAAATGCCATATTGTAAACTGTTCCTCTTTAGGTAGCAATTAATTCGGGGGTGATGGTGGTGGGGGTGATGTGCGGAGGGAGGGGCAGGAATAGCTCTTCAGAGAGATAGTGGAGGTGGGTATCTTAGTTTGTCCCACTATAAATATTGAGGAGCCAGAGCCCAAAGAGTGCCAGCAGAGAAACCAAGGCCATCTCGGTAGGAGGAAAAACCCCATTCCCAGCCCGCCAGCAAATCCATTTCTGATGGGCTTGCACTGATGACATACAATTTTTAGTTGGTGAGACCTTTGACTCAGCCTATTCTGTCTTCTCCTTATGCCACTGCTTGCCTCTGACCCCTCTGAGTTACACATTATGTCATTATGAGAGGGAGGCTGAAAATTAGTTTTGGTAAATATTTGGAGCTGCATCTTCATTCCCCAGCATTGATTTTTCAGATGTGCTGCATGCTCGATCCATCTTTGTAAGGGTACATAGAGCCCGCTGCCACCAAATTGTCGTTCTCAGTAATAAAATTGTTGTCTTTAATCAAATGTATTATTATTCCCCAGACTTCCATTCACTCAAACTGCTCTGTCTGCAGTGTTAATATATATTTTTAAAAGGCAAGGAAATGAAAATACCGCATTATCTATTTGATGCAAAGTAATGTCTGACAGGAAACTTGAGTTTATAAAAAAATATAAGTTTTAATTGACTGAGACAGAGCTTTAATGACATTATCAGAAAATCCCTTCTGTATGTGTTATGTGACCAACAGAATTGAAGGAAAAAAAGCTAGCATCTCTCTGTATAGTCTTCTCATGTTTCATCACAGAAATGCACCTGGTTCATCACTGAAGGGATGTTTTTGCTGCATGAAAAGGCAGAGTTCATGATGATATGTTACTGTGCTGTGATACTGGTAACTTTTGTTATGTTCTATGTCAGAGATAGTACAGTGTGTGTGTGCTTGTGTCTTCTAAGACTATTGTGAACTCCCAGAGGGTTATTTGCTTGAAAAGGTAGGTACCTACAGCCATGAATCTCAGCAGTTGTCTTCACTGCCTGTGTCTAAAATGGCATACCAAGTTTGACAGGTAGTGTTTTTTTAAAGAGAATTCCATGATTGTCTCCACTTATCGCTTGGTTCACCAAGTGGCATCTGTGCATAGAAACTGGATTCGCTTCAAAGAAATCTAAGTGGGAAGTTCTGCTCCAGATGTGTACCAAATGTCCTCCCATCCTTACTATGAAACATAAAGGTCTGGAGCAGCTACTGGTCCCTGGGACAGGTTTGAACCAGAAACACAATAGGATCATCGAGTCCAAGAGTCCATTGAGTAAAGGTAGTCCTAAGTAAACCCTATGCCTCAAGTATAGTGTAGACAGAGGAGTCTCGTTTGATCTGCTCCAGTCACTTCATATTAGTTGCTCATGCAGACAGCTGCTGGGTAAGCCAGTCTACAGTCAACAGTACTGTAGAATGGACAAAACCAGACATCTTCTAAAGATAAATTACCTCTATCTAACTAATACTTTGTGGCATGGACTGAAGGAGTAGCCCATGGATGCCTCACTGTGTGGAAGGACATGAAGATCAATTAGATCATCCTCAGAGTTCAGGGAACAAGTTGTCCTCTGGCCCCATATACCTGCTTCCAAAGTAGAGTCAGACTAGGTGAAACCTGAGTTTCCAGTGAAAAAAAATAAAATCAGTAATAAGATACACTTTCAGCTGGAGGTGCTGTATTTTCAAGCAAAACTTTTGTCTAGGATGTCTTTGTCCCCAGCTTTCCAGTCTAACAAAAAGACCTTCAAAAACATCCTTGCCATCTTCTCTACTTTTACACCAGCACATTTGCTGACCAGTTTTCACTGGGAACTTAACGGTTGAAGTTGAAGACACCCCTCTGGGAATAAAACCCTTTCACTGCCACCCATTGTCCATTCACTCACACTTTCCAGGCAAAAAGGAAAAACCCAAGAGCTTTGTGTTTGGGTAGGTGTGAGTTAGTGGAGTAGGTAGAATTTGAGAGAGTCAAACTGACAGAGGATAAAAGGATATTTGAAACAGTGGGCAAACAAGAGGCTACTTAAAGGGGAAAAAGAAACATGAGTTTAAGTGTTTGGAAAAAAGGGCAGAGAAAAGCAAAAATGCTAGAACTAAGAGAGAAAAGGGGAAAAGGAAAATCAATATGCAGACAGAAAGAAAGAATAAAACTGTACGGGAAAAATAATAAAAGGGATGAAAGCCTAGAAGAACAGTATTAAAGAATCCTCAGTATTTTAATGATGAGAAAGCAATTTGGTTTTATGCCCATGCATTAGTGAATGAAGCTGTCTGTGGTGCCAGTTAGTTTCTGAGGGCTTACAACTTGTTCTCATTTTTCATTGCACTTTTCCTCTCATCTCACCTGCAGTTTCATTTCATGAGCACAGCTGTAAGTCTCTTTTCTCATACTGGAGTTCTAGGAACCATGACCTGCCATGGCTCCAGCATCTCACTGGACATGCATGGAAAGCCACAGGTTCTGTTGAAAGCAGGACAGGCAGTGGCTATCCTTAGACAGAGCTTCTTCAGTGCCCACATGCATTTCTTAGCATAAAACCTAGACTCATCAGGGTCCAGCTTCATCTTTGCAACTGCTGACTGGTTCTCAAATGGCATTACTGCAGTCCAGGGCTTCAGAAATTATTTATTTGGGGAATTGTTTGTTCTTGCAGTCTAGCGTTTTAAGGTGAGTATGCACTATTTTTCAGAGGTGTTGATGTGCTTTCTGTAGCATTTTAAAATTCTGGGGAAAGCATAATTTTTAACTGAAAGTTACGGACATTTTAAGATGAATTTCAGTTGAAGTCCATTTAGACACTTGAGTACTCTGTTGTTCCTAGAGGTCACTTGGAGAAGAGATCTTCCCAAAGCTACAGGATGTTGCGCAGAAGGACAACAGGAGCAGCAGCTCTGAAATATTTTTTTGGCATAAGGAATAAAAATAAAGTTTTAAGCAAGGAAAGGAGAAGCCTCTCACATTTCCAGCTGCACAGAGCGTTCCCAGAACTCCCCAAAAGAAGTGGTGCACATGGCACAGTGCTGTCTTTCAGCCCTCCTTTTAATCTGAAAGCAAGGTACCCTGCAGCTAGTTAGTTTAGCAACAAAAAACTCCTCAGTTCCTCATACCCTGTAAACAATCAAAATCTGTGGTGGAACAACAGCATAAAAAGCTTCATTAAAAAATATAATAATTGAATAAAAGTGCAGTAGTTTCCTTGTTCATGAATACTTCAATAAGAAACTCCATGAAGAGCATTTTCACTAACAACAAGAAGAATAATAGTAATAATAATGATTGCAAAAATGAAGACATACATTTTGCATTTATACAAAGGAATAATTTCTCTACAAATTTGCTTTCAAAAGTGATATTCTTCCAATCCAGGGACATGCGCTTACCATGTTACATATATATATAATTAAATCTAGGCAGCAATGCTCCAATTTCAGATATATTTTTAATAAAATGTACAAGAATAAAACCCATCTGACAACAGAATGAAGATCTTTCAGGGCAGGCTTTATTAATCCTTATTTCTGCCTATGAGCACTTAGTCACATGAGGAATCCTGCTTACATGAATGAGAGAATAGTGTGGAATTTCTGCTCCTCCAGAGATAATTGCACATAACTGGGAAGAAATCTTATCGATGCTGTCTTTGTCTCTTCTGTAACCATAGGGGATGGCTGACCAAGACATTTTTAAGTCACATACCCAGATTAGTAAATAATGTCTGAAATTAAGATTTTATAGTCACCTTCTATTGGTTTTGATCCCATTTTGGGGTGTGCATAGTAAACAAACAAGCCTGTTAATTTAGCTCTTGTGTTGACTCCAGCTACTGACATAGAATGCATTCTGTTTATCAATAATGAAATGCTTTCCCTTGCATTAGCGGGAAACTGCCATGAGATACCAGATTTAGCATGGTATAATCCTGAGTCTGTATTTTCCCTCTGACTTTGAGCCCCTTGGAGTTCCCTTAATGACTCAAATGGTCAATATAGTTTATGGTTCTGTGTTCCTTCGCTTAAGTTTATTATTGTTACTGTTATTGTTACTGTTGTTATTATTATTACATACTGTGTTTCTATCTTCAGTGTGTTCCCCCTTTGAGAAGAATGGATGTGGCAGGTTTAACAGAAAATTTCTAAAATCCACACTATATAATTATTTACATCTCTGTTCACCCTAGTCCCCTTGGGTTTCTTAGATTCAGGGAAGGTAAATCCTTAATCATTACAAAGAGTGCTAAAAACAACAGTATCACAATGCTTTCATTATTTTTATCATGTAATAAATCTTACAATTTGGTAGCTTTCCAGTTAAGTTTAATTCTACTCAAAACTAACTGCCAATTTCTTTTTAGATTGTAACTGTACAGGTATTGCACTGGGGATTTTGATTCTGGAGAAGTTTAGATACCTGCCTTTTCCTTTATTGATTTGCCTCTGGCATTTCAGGTACTTATCTCAGCAGAATTATTGATGTAAGCTAAGTCTACCACAACAAACGTATGCAAAGCTACACACCCATACAGCACTTTATGGCTGGCATCACACAGGAATGACAAATGCTTTTACCTATTTATGCCGATCACCTGAATCCTTTTCATCAATTTGAAGTCTATCGTAAGTTTGCCTTTCATCAAGTAACTCTAACAACCTCTCCATTGCTGCAACAACAATTAAACACGCCCATCAGTGCTCAGACTCAGTTTGAGTGGATGCTTGTGCTCAGGGGGAGATGTGAGTGGGTATAAGTCTCAAGGAGGATTTTTCTGATAGCAGTTCTCCTACATGAGTCAGATTCTGCACAGACCTTGAGAACATAGATTGAAAGCTCCTCTTCTAACTTGATTCTGTACAGTTTCTCTGATTTTCCAGCCTACAATTGTAGGATGTTTTGCAACATCCCTGGAAAAGGAAATCTGATGAAAACAATGATTTTGCCTTCTCATTTGACTAGCCCATTACCTGTGTTCAAACCTGGGGACCGTTCAGCATCTGAATTTTGTTGCTCAAAGACAACTTAATTTTGCCTTTGGAAAAAAACCCATTTTCAGATGGAGCAAAGAAGCACTTTTCTTGCAGTGAACACTCTTCTCTCTGAGCCACTTTCTTGTTTCCTTCACAGCTATTTTTCCTTTTTTTGGGGACAGCCAGCATTTAGCACTGAGCATTACCATAATGTTTTCTAAAAGCACTTTCCATGATTGAAGAGACCGCTGCTGGATTCCTCACAGGCGTGCTTGGTAGCCTTGCAACAAGCTAAAAAAAATTAATGTAGGGTAATGAGAGGAATCTGCAAACTGACATAATTCCTCACGTTAATAAATATTTCAAGTCAGCCCACTAATGCTGTGATTTTCTAAGAATACCCAGAACCTTTCATTAATGACCTCTGCTAATGCCTTTTACTAGCTAGAGTCATTCCTCTCAGTCACACTAATAGCAACATGACAGACAGGCCAGTAATGGCATCATGGGGGCTGCAGCCACCGCAGCCCAGCCGGGGCCTTGCACTGGGGAAAACGGGCTGGAGGAAGCTGTGCCATTCCCCTTGTGATGGCCAGGGGGTTGTCATCAGCCACGGATGCCTCTGCCAGGGTTGGTCAGTGCCGAAGTGGTGCCAGTGAGATGATCCAACAGGGATGATCCAACAAAGGGGAAAGGGAGGGCAGCCCATGAGCTGCTCTGAATTATAGTGGGGGCTGAGCTCACCCATATCCTTTTCAGCAACAGGGAAACAGTGGGCAAAGGTTTTAAAAGCCCCTTTCTCCTCACCTTAGTTGCTGCACACAGGAGTATCATCCAACATTTTAAACTAGTATTTACATTTTATATTAATGTTTTTTCTGCAGCAACATCTCCTAACAGTACAAGGAAATAGGAGCAAATGTTAACTATGTAACATGGGTTAAAAAAACATCCAGATTTTGGTAATTATCACTTATTCATAATTTCAGTTTCTACATGCGGATAAGTATTCTGAATCCTTCTCATGGAATATTTCTCACTCATTTTTCTGTGTCTGTTGAAAATGTAGGTATGCTCCTACCCCCATGGAGGCCACAGAGGGATGGAAACTGTCATTGTCTGGCTGTGGGGAGATAAACGTTGCAGTTCTTTCAGATGCTTAGGGACACGTTCATGTGGAGCAGATATGGAGGAAAAGGCCAAGAGCTACAACAGCACCCTGAATAGGTCTGTGCCTGTCACCGAGACTGGCAGAGAGCCCTTTGGGAAGGCCTTTGTCCTGGTTTCTGCTGGGATAAAGTTATTTTTCTTCCCAGTAGCTGGTGCAGTGCTGTGTTTTGGCTTTAGTCTGAGAACAATGCTGATAACACGCCAATGTTTTAGTTGTTGCCAAGTAATGTTTACTCTGATCAAAGACATTACAGTTCCCCATGGTCTGCCAGGGAGGAGGGGCACAAGGAGCCAGGAGGGAGCACAGCCAGGACAGCTGACCTGAACTAGCCAAAGGGATATTCCATACAATAGAGCGTCATGCTCCGTATATAAACTGAGGCAAGTTGGCTGGGAGCCACTGATTGCTGCTTGGAGACAGTGGTGAACAACCGTATTGTGCTTTGTTGGGCTTTTTCTTACTTTTATCTGTCTCTTTCTTTTTGTTATTCCCCTTTTCATTATCAGTATCAGTATCAGTATTAGTATTAGTAATATATAGTACTTTAATTATTAAAGTGCTCTTCTCTCAACCCAGGGTTTCATCTTCTTTGAATTCTCCTCCCCACCCCCTGTAGATGGGCAGGGGTGAGTGAGCAGCTACCTGGTACTTAGTTGCCATCTGGGGTTAAACTACTTTAGCCTTTTACTCTTTAGGAGCTCACTGTGCCAAGCACAGAACTCACTGCTGGACCCAGCCTTCTCTGTGCACCTGGGAACAAAACTCACCAGCATTGTTTTTGGAAGTGCCTTGCCCAGTTTTCAATAGCAAACTTGCCATGGAAGACTTTGGCACCACTCCTGGCACCAGGAGTAACAGCTCCATCAACAAACACACATATTGTCAGCCATGCCCCAGACTCTAGGGGAAGTCTTCCCCAAGAGGGGCTCTGAGACAGATTGTGTGCTGCATTGCCCATGCGTTAGAGGAGGGTGCTCGTTTTTTACTGTGCTTGAGCTGATCCCAAGCGTAAGTCACATTAGATTGGCAGACTGATGTGGAGCAACAGTGATCCTCTGAATCCTTGCTTGCAGCAGAAATGTCTAAGCTGCCCATGTGTGCAGGACACAAGCATGACACTGCTTCTAAGATTTTCCACCATTATCTCTGTCTTACAGGAAATTATTGACAAACAGCTCCAAGTTATGCAATACAAATGCACCTGGTGTGCACCTCATGCTGTAATGCCTTTCATCCATTCACTGTATCAATGTCTTTTCAGATAGATGACAAACAGTTAATACAGGAGTGTTCTTTCAGAGAGGCTTCTGGTACGAACATCTTTTCTTGGTTCTCCAAATGAAAAACACAGATCTATAGCTCAGCAAGATCGATTTCCTCACCCAACTTTCAGTCCTCAAAATAGCTTACAAGTGAAGAATTTAAAAGAAATAGTAAACTGGGTTTTTTTCCTCCATGTTCTCCTTAAACATGCAGTGTTAAGAGATAAGCTGAAGGAGCAAAGTTATGCAATACAACAGGTGCTTTTGACAGAGATGCCAGATGTGCATAACATCAAACTGAGGTGAAATCAGCATTGCCTCTGTGTTGCATCTTGAAGGGAGAAAGATATTTCTAATCTTAAAGTGACTCAGGGACATCTTTTTTGCTTACTCTATACTGAACCATTCTTGTGCTTTAACACATATTTTGGGTATAGCAGCAGACTACAGCAAATGATAAGCAACATTAAGGGTAAGCAGTCAGAAATGCAGAGGTCACTCAAAACAGTGGGCCACATCTGTGGCTGATAAAATTAATTTAACTGTAACCAAGGACAACACTGGTACATTTGCTTACAGGATATGGCCAACACTAATTCTTGAGAAACACACTGGAGAGTATCACAGATTACCACTTCCATTGTGGCTTTATAGTATGCAACAATTGTACCTCTCAGGGAGATCAACAAAAAAGTCAATACAAGAAAGGTTTGGGTTAGTGAGTTTCAGATGTTCCACTTTCAGGTATATAATCTGACAAAAACGCTACCTATAACTTCCCTCCAAAGAGCTAAATGAAAGTAATTTTCTTCTTGATTTTGGGATCAAAAATATTAATGAGTTGTTTTTCTTTAAGTACTGCCTTGGATGAAGATTGTTTTACCTTACAGCAGGCCTGGAATTTTTATAAAGCCTTGAGCTATAGCAGACCCTCCACTATGTGAACTCTTAAATGTTCAAAAAATGTCCAGAAACTAACCTCGGCACTTACCCAAGGAACAGAGAAATCATGCTGCCTTTCTAGTTTTATAAACAAGGATGGGATCCTGGGTATACCAGAGTCAGTGAAAGCAGCAGTTCTGGTTGTGATTCCTGCCTGCCTCCCTCCCTTCCAGAAGCTGGGCTCCTCCCCATTTGTCTTCCTTCGTGCTGCTGTGAACCCAGGGGCATTTTGCATCAAAAGAGGGAATCACCTTCAAATCTAGCATTTCGCAGAGCATCATGCATGATCATTTCAAATTTGGATCAACCTCAGACCACAAACAGCTCTTCACAAATAGGAATGCATCCACCGAAAACTACTGGTATTTTTGAAAAGCTGATCTAATTCCCCTTCAAGTAGAGATTTAGTACTTTAGCACTTAAAAGAGGTATTTGGACTCAAACAAATACAAAAAAGTAAGTTCTTTTCTATCTGCTGCTGAGGAATTCATGCATCTAATTTCTAAATCAATTCCTCTTAGATTACATAAGATGAAGTACTCAGATGGCCAAAGAAATCCTGTTTAAGCTTAAACACAAAAAGTCAAACTGGTCTGAGACTAAGAAATTAGGTTTCCAATCACCTTAAATTTAATTGATCAGAATTATGCTTGACAAAATTAAATAAGAAATCTAGTTTTCTAACATATAACATATTTCCTTGGAGAGTTTCTATCAGTCAAAATTTGTGCATTTAGGAAAGGGACTACATGGAACTTAACTCTCCTAAAAAGTTCTTGGGCCAAACTTACTCTTGGTCAAAGATGGTACAATTCCTTTGTGTCAAAAAGTTACAGTGCCTGACACCTGTGATGCATCTTGCTCTTTGAATGAAGCTTCGGACCATCAAGGTGATTTTCAGCAAGCTGTTTTCCTGTGGCATAATGCAGATTCATACAAGCTGAAACAGTTTGAAGAAAAGTGTCAGTTATGACAATTTTTTTTACCATAAAAAATATTCAAAAGTGATTTTGAAAGGCTTCAACAACTGATTTTCTAATTTCAGCATATTTCCATTGTGTTTAGAGGGTTTTCCTATGTTGAAACACAACGCAGGTTTCAGTAAGATAATTGTGAAAATTGGGCGGAAATATTTCAGGTTTTGAAATACAAAAAAAGACAGCAATTAAGTTTCTTCTTAATTTATTCAACCCTCCCCCCACCCCAATCCCAGGATTTCACCTTTTGTTCTATAGAAAAATGAAATTTTTTATTTGCTTTGGTTTTCCTAAGAAATTCTGGGTGAATGATATCTACATCTAGTGCATAAGTTAGCCGGAAACAATAGTTTCAAAACAATGACTAATATATTCATTTGTACTTTTTTTCCCCCCCAAAAGAGCCTGATTAAGGTGTGAAAGAAACCCATGTCTTAAAGTTCAGCACCATAAGGAAATTACAGATGGTGAATCAAGCCCATGAGAGACTCTCTAACAGAAGACAATGGGCCTGTAGCTTAGAAAAACACAATAAAGGTCTAAAAATTCCAGTGTGAATTCTATAGGTTGTTCTCAACCCTTCAGCAAAAATTAGCACCAGAGAAATTTCTGCAGTTGAAAGCTTCAAGACCAGACTGAAGTTCTACTATTAAATATTAGCATCTGTGGTCACACTGTATAACAACTTCAAAAGACCTCTCGCTGAGTAAACATGACCCATTAATAATGTTATTTGTTATGCTGATGCACATCCTTATCTTGGCAATTAGAATATCAGTTTGTGTCATTCAACCATCTTCTGTTCCAAGGCAGCATCAGGTCACTTCCACCCCCTCACGCACACTGGTACATTAACCCCCTCCCCTCAAGAAGTAGTTATCATAGTTATCATCTGTCTTCTAGAAGCCAAAGGTGGCCTGAAGTGTGTTCTTCCATGGTTATTTATTGGTTTAGCATCTCATGGTGCTGAGAATGATAGTTTTAAAATACAGTCACATATATGGCAGGCATCTGTCACGATCACATATATATGTTCCTGCTATGGCCCACAATGCAGTGTTCATTTCGCTTGGCTTAGGAACTAATTTTAGTTACAACTGAGCAACTCCACTAGCATCACAGACATAAGAAAGGCATAACCAAGACTGAATTAATCTCCATTTGTAATTGCCCTTTTCACCCTGACATCTTATGCTTCTATATTTCGTGTTACAAGTATATTTATATGTTTCTATGCTCAGTATCTTTAACAAACAAGGTCTGCATTCAACTGTTTGACTTGTTAGAAACAGCAAGATGGCAAAGAGACACAATACAAGACCATCCCTGCAGGTGAAAAGGATCACTCTCTTCCTGAAGAACCTTGATGCAGCCCAGTATTCTGTTAAACATATTGATCAGTGAGCTGCTACCTGGGTTTCAACATGATCGGATATGATCCTTCCATGGTGGCCTCGTGCCAAGGCTGGATATGGTTTCCTGAGAGTACAGGTATTTCCCCACCTCCCTGGACTGTTCACAGCAAGACAGATGATCAATGCGGGCACACTGACAATGCAGTGACAAAATGGCCTCTCAACTCCCTCACTTTCCTTTCTATAATGTTACTGTCCTTGTCTGTTTAGCAATGCATTTTATAGTGGAATCTGATTCACTTGAGCTTAATAGCAAGCCCAAGCTGCTTTCTGGCAGTATCCCAGCATAATCATTATAATTCCTTCTGTTTCCAAAATAGGTCAAGTTATGACCAATTCAGTGAAATATCATTTTTAAATAAGCATCATTCATCTTAGGGTACATTATTCTGTTTCATTTTGGTAATTGGTCTCTATAATCTTTGTTTGCTTTTCCCGATTTTTCTTGGTCTTTAATTCTTTAATCACATGATGGATTATTGAAACGCTGAATCCCTGTTAAATAAGGTGACCATATACAGCAATTTCTTTGCATTCAATTTCCGTTCTTCTAAGCTTCAGCATTCATGCTCTCTTGGAGTAAAGAAATGAGTTCTGATTTCAATTATGGGCATAGAAAAGAAGAGGAAAGAGAGATCTAGTTGTAGTCAAATCCAAAACTGAATAGAAGTAATTTAAAAAATAGTTGGACTAACGGAGGTTTAGGAAGTCCAGTGACTGGGAATCTGGTATTTTCTTGTGTGGTGTATGGTAACTTTTGGAATGTGGAAAACATAATTGAAGTTGGAGAAAGAGGGAAAGACAGATATAGGTTATATATATAAAGCAATACTGACAGCTTTTGTTACTGTAAGTGGCTTCAGCCTAAAAGGGGCCTCTGCCACAGACAGAGGGTCCTCAGCAGATGAGGATCCTAAATGATCCTACTGACTTACATTCAGAGGAAGCAGTTCTTCAGAAAGTTCCCAACATCCATGGGAAGGGTGCATGATAAAAATCAGCCAGATCTTCAGTTTCTTTTGGCAGGTAATACAAAGTTGCAAAAAGAGGTCGTATTTTGTATCAAAGTGAAATTTAATTAAAATAATACAAATTTAAATTCAGAATTTAGATTAATTTAAGTATTAAAGACTTTGATTCTACTGAAACACTTCAGTAATGTTGAAACATAAAATATAAATATACGTATTATATGTACTGAGGAATATAACATTCTATGTAGCATAGTATCATTTTAATATGAGTTGAAATTAGGTGAATGAGAAAAGTGCAAAATGAATGAAATTATAAAAACAAGACAAAACCAAGCTATGAATGACTGTTCCCTATTGAACATGTGAAAGAAATTGGCATATTTCTGTGTAATTTTTCAAGGGGAAATCACATTTTTAGGGGAAATGAGTTTATGGATGTTTTTTCCAACATATAGCTGTGTTTCCAGCAGGCATTTTTAAATAACACACTATGCTCACTGCCTGATGGAAGTTGAGAGTTTAGCTTATACCATGCAAACAAATGAATACTGAAAACAATCATCAGTAATTATTATGTATTAATTACTCTTACTTGTATGTCTGCTGCTCTCACAGTTCCACAGACCCAGCAGAAGGAGTGGGGTTTTCCCAGGAGAGCAGCTGGTATATTTTGCTCTACAACAACCTTCCTACTCCTTCCAATAAAACAGAGTGGAGGTGTTCCTCCTTCTTACATTCTGCAGAGCAATAACTGCATCCTACCTGTTCTACAAGCCTCAAGCCAAATTGCCACTAATAAGCATGTGAAAGAAGAGGAAAAATGAACGTATCACATGCAGGCTGCAGCTAAACCTTCACTCTCTCGAGAGGGCTGGATGCGCTGCAGCTGTGCGACCAAGGGGATTCGAGTGGCACCAAACCCACCACAAACACAGATGGAGAATGTAGATTAGGCATGTTTTTTTATATATGTATATGCATATATAGGACATCAATATTATGTCTGGTGAAGCAGACTGAAAGTGGTTGGGAGAATATTCTCTGCAGGGCAGTTCCTCTATTATTACCTCTTTTACCTGCCTCTCGTCCTGGGCACCATCTCTGGTCAGGTAGAACCCCAATGAGCAGGGAGCATTTGTGCATGCTATCCTCTTCCTTCTCCGTTTATAAGCCAAGGCTGTTCACCAGTGTATTAGATGAAAGGAGCAGAGCCCTTCTCCCGAGCCCTAGCAATATCTAGGCCATTAGAAAGAGCTGTCAAGCACAAATGCTCTCCTGAGCCACCACTTCTTCATGCCTGTGTGCCTCTGTATCTGAAGAATAACTCAGCCTGTCAGCATAGCTAGCAAACCTGATGACTGGAGCTCTTCCTCCCTTCCTTACCATCCTCACACAATCCTTGCCCACATGCTGTCCACTTCTATCAACATCTAAGGAGGAAGGGCATGGGGTGGCAGTGAGAGATCAAGAACTGGGGACAGAGCAAGCAAGTCATGCAAAGAAATGGCAGTGGATATTTCTGAGCATTAATGATTTGACCCAGCTCCTGCAGGGATATCCTCATGGTATTCTGTCTGCATTTATGGGTATTTTTGACAGTTAAGAAAGGAAACAAAGGGTAAATTATGATGTAAGATGAGTGTAGGGCTTTAAATTCTTATAGTTCTTTTCAAAGGAGAATATGCTTTTTCCTTAGGACAGGATGTGTAAAATCTCTGGGAGCGATTCTGTTTCAGGCTGAAGGTGGTGTAGTAAATGCAGGGGGTTGTCTCAGCTCTGCCAACTGTTGCTCTAAGACAGTTCTGGCCATTTTTCATGTAAGACTTAGCAGGTTAAGAAGGGGCTGTCTGTTTCTAGAGGGGATAACCTCTTCCTTTTTGGGTAGGGCAAGGAGACTAAGGTAGGACAAAGTCCTGCATTATGCAGCTGTCTCTGCACTTGATCCTGTCCATCTGAGCATGCAGACACCTGGACAAAGAGTCTGTAGCTTTTCCTTTGAGTTGTAAACCTTCCCTTCTGGCTTTGCTGTTGGGCAGCAGCCTGCCAGTGTCACCAGGCTGGTGCAGAACATGAAGGCTGACTGGGAGCCTTCAGCACCCCTTCTCCAGGACTCACGCCAGGTGACAAACCTTATGTAGCATTTGTAATCCCAGGGACCTATTAATTAGTAATTGCAATCCCAGAGCAGACTCCTTCTCTAATTCTGCGCTACATTGTCCAGATTATAATTCTTGCCATGCTTTAATGCTCCTTTGATCCTTTTGTGGAGCCAAAAAAGCCTAATAAAGCTCCAGGTTCGGAGGCCAGAAACATTTGTATTAATTTCTACACCATCACCTGGAATCATGGCTCAAAGTCTCTCCAGACTTCATCTTGTTCCCTAAAATCCAAAAAGGCTGTCCACATTATATTGATCATTGCAACAAAATGCATGAGACAAATATTTTAAATTAATGAATTGTTAGACTGTCACAAATTATTTACCCCGGATTAACTTCATTTATTTCAACGAACTAACATCCGTATCTTTTGCACCTGTGAAGTAAATAGCTATTCAAGTCCATGTCTGAAGTTAGAGCTGTCAGTCTGCCAAATAAAATTAATACAGCTCTTGTCTGATCTGACACTTTTTCCTGGGTTGGTCTAGAAAAGACTTTTGCCACACTGAAGAGCAATTCAAGATGATGTGATTTCTTACACTGGTTAAGGAATGATTCAAATAGCAATCGAAGTGGAAACAGAGCTCTCTTAAGGAAAAGAAAGCCTTGAACTTCAGACTTTTCCTAGCATTTTATTTTACACACTAGAATTCACAGAGGCCCAAGAGACTTCCTAATTTCTCCAGGGTCTATGCTCATGTAGTGGAGCTTCTCCAAGTGGCAAAAGCTTCTTGTTCTGGGCACAGTCTGATCCCTGGCACTGGAGAAGATGGAGGCAGATTTTCTCTGACGTTTCACTGCCATTCATAATAGCATGCATGTGACTTGTGCTTCCAGAGAACAAAATGTTCGTCTATGACATCAGTTAAACATGGAGGCTAGGCTGGTTTCCAGATCAAACTCATCCAGCATAGACGTATAGATATTGGCCTGAAAAGCCCCCTCTGGCAGGGTGACAGGGTGCTCTGAATGGGAAACACACACCCAGGCTTGTTGGATGCTTTAGCTTGTACCCAGTATCTCTTTTGGGTGTGCTGGGTGGCCTCAGCACTGTCAGAGCTGAGCATGCACCAGTCTTGTCCATGTGTCCTGAGCAGGGCTCTGCTGAGGAGAAGCTCCCAGCCATGGCCAGCCACAGCCAGACGCATGGACTTGCTACACTGGTGCAGTGCAAATGTTTCTCAGTGCATAGGGACAATATCCACTGAGTTGTCTTTGTTGTTCTCACCAGAGGGAAATAGGAAAAATTACAAGGCACGATAGGTTTTCCTCTTCTAGGGCTTTCTGTCTCTGGTGCCCAGGGGACACCACTATAGGACGGTAAGGGCCATTCATTACCTCTATGTGAGACCTCTAGTGAAGTAGTGAGACAAGTCAGATACTTTCCAACCCTGAGGAAACCTGCTAAAATTCTGCATCTTTTCTGGATAACAGCGTGGTGTTTGTTTTTGTCTGGAAGAAGCTGCCTCTTTCCACTTTGACCTAGTTATATAAATGGACAGAATAAACCAGTTTCCAGAGATGCTATTACTACCTGGATTTCTTCGGTGCTGGCTTCTTTCCCCCATTTAAGTCTGCTTTTGATACGCTTTTTAAGTCTCCTAATGAGTACATTCATCACAATTCCCAGATTCTTTTTTTTTGTAATTCACTGATTTGACTGCTTTAGAAATTGCTATATTATGCTAAACAATTCTTTTAAAGCAAAGATAGCTGAAAAAAGACATTTATTTCCATAAAACTGACAATTTTTCTTCAGACTTCCAGATTTTTTTTTCCTTATACTTCAGAGTAATGAAGAGTAACTAACTGAAGCCAAATCAATTAGTCAGTTAAAAATAATAAATTACAAAAAATCAGACTTATAACTAAATAGGGAGAAGCTGTCTGGTCTCCATCCTGTTCCTAATTTTTTTACTAGAGTAATCAGGAGAAAACCAGGTTAATTTAGTTATTTACAGATTTATGGGTTCAAAAGAGAGGAACAAAAATCACTTTGACTGATGGTCATCTCCTTGCAAGGGACTGAAACGATTAAACTATTGAGATAACATAAAGCTAACATATGTGCACCATAATCCCCTAGGTACAATGAAGAGTAATAATGCTTGGACCACATGAATTTTCACATGAAATATTCTAAGACAGAACTGCTGGAAGCCTCTTAAGGCAATAATGGCTGTAAATCCATATGTAATTCATTAACAGAGCAAATATATTACATGTAAGGGACCTTGCTGCCACTAAATGTGTGGAAATTTGTGATCAAAATAATTATTTTTATTCATACATTTCGTCTTTTCATGATTTAAAAAATAACAGAAGGGGGACTTGGGACCAGTCTTCTAGTTCCGCATTCATTGTTATATACTGTGTGCTTACTACAAGAGTAGAGCAATAATCGAGATGAGGCTGTTTATCCTACCAGCTGCTGACATTAATCCCTTGATTCCCCATCGTCCTAGATGACACCTGGGCCCATCTGACATGTGGTCCCTGGTGCAGTTGTGTGTTGAATAGCCATATAATTTCTCCTCTCATCTTTCCATCTCCTCCTGTCTCTGCTGAAATGCCATTATTTTCACAATTGTGACATTTTTGATTATTTTCTGTCCTCATCAGGAATTACACTAAATGCCGTTATCCCTCACTGATAAAGTCTACGTCATCCAAATGTGAAAAGAGAGGATGTATGGTCCATATGTCGGTCAACTCTTCCCTTGCACACTGCAACTTGCTTCTCTGTAGCTTCCTCTCATCCAGCTGCCTGTTCTTTCTGAAGATGGGCTGAGGAGAAAAAAAAAATCTGTATCATTTATCTTCATATGAATTTATGCATCCTTGTTTCCTTTTTGACATTTTTGTCTCTATTTTTACATTAAAGCAGTTCAGTTCTGAAGTTCTGCATCTCATTATGTTCTAATCAGCAATGATTATTCGTGAAAGAGAAATAGGGTTTTTTTTCTGTTTAATTCCTAAAAACATGAGTTCAGTTCAGCACCCATGAAAAAGGAAAATAGAAGGCTAAAAACTAGTTAGAAAGGAGTAGAAAATAGAATAGAAAACATCGATAAGTCATTGCCAAAGTCTGCAATGCACTCACACCTTGAAAACTTTATACAGTTTTGATTAATCAATGTTTAAATGGGCATGGTAAAACTATAAAATGTACCAAAAAGTACAAAATAACATAAAAATAAAATATGATATATATATAAAAAAATCCATAAACACCACAGGGAAAATGAATGAAGAATAATTATTGATGGTTTCTCACAATGCAAAAACTGAGGGACATCAGGCGGAATGATTGGGTGGCAGGTTAAAAACGAAGGAGGCATTTCACAAGCTGTTCTTAAATTGTGGAATTCATTGCCACAGCATGTGGTGAAGTACAAGTCTGCTCAAAAAGCAATTAGAAAAATGATTGGAAATAAAGCCTACCAAGGCCATGAGACAGAGAGATATAGTTACATCAGTCTCTGTAAGTTCCTAAGCAGAAGAGCTCAAAGCTGGAGGTTAACATAGTAGGAATGCCTTCTTAGGCTTTTTCTCTGTGCTTCTGCTACTAGTGCTTGACAGAGAGAGTACGTAGGCAGAAGAGACCTCCAATCTGCCCCAACATTATCATTCTTATTTTCTTTCCTTCCGTCTTGTTGGGACCCTTTGTCTTTTGGTCTTCCCCTCCAAAAGGTCACCTTTCCTACTGTAAACACTCTCACATCCTCCACCTCTTTCACAGGAATTCCTGGGTATTGAGTCATCCTGGAAACACATCATGGTTAACCTTATACCTTTAGTGTATATGTCATAACCTGAACTGAAACATCAACTGATTTTGGAAAGTGTCTTTTTTTTTTTTAACATTTGCAGATGGCTGAGAATTCCTTCAGGGATGAAGAAATGTCACTGTATCTTCCAGCTTTGTGATATCATGCACACATCTCAGACTTTCTTGTGGTAGCAGAGATCAATAGGAAAATAGAAATAGGAGAAAGAAAGAAGAGATGGATGGGTGCACTCTGTATTCAGCATTGGTCCAGGGGATGAGTTTTGCTTCTGAGTTAATGCAGAAAAATTTAAGACAATGCTGGAGACATGTGAAATCCAGCCCAGCATAGCCTTCATGGAAAGGAGGCTTCAGGTTCATATCAGAGAGGGATGCTTGCAATGGAGGGCGCACCAATGTGGCTCATTTCCTTGCCTTGTGAAAGGATGTTCATGTGGCATCTGAGCGTGGCGTCTGAGCATGGCATCTAGCACTCTCTGTCAAGCAACCTGACACACACCCATCACCCACTGGCAGCACTGTTCTCTTAATTGATGTGATGTGCATACATCCAGTCACTTGGAGCTGGCTGTCACTGCTGGAACAACTCATCCAGCCAGCAGCCAGCTCTCTGCTGTGTCTGAAGAGCCTTTCTGAAAGAAAATGGCAGAGCCTTTGTGAAGGAAAAAGCAGCACAGATGAGGTGGATCTTGTCAGGTCTCACAGGATCTGGGCTGTGAGCCTGGTGAGCCTGCATTTCTGTGCTGCTCCCCACGCTGTGGCCAAGGTGGAGGAGGGGAAAAAATACAAACTCAAGCACTGTCAAATAGGAGCTTCCTGAGCATGATCAGCATACATCTTATTGCCAGATAAGTCTAATAAGGCCGAATATTATTGAATCAGACAGTTACAGCCCAAGATAATCTGGCCTAACCTATTTATTAATCTCACTTAATACCTGCAGCAAATGCATATCCTCATGAACTAGCAACCATTCATTGACATGGCAAATGATAAAAATGGGATGTTTATGTGATGAAGGAGTAGCCAGACTTTTCTTAAAACATGAGTACGTTTTCGTCAGTTACATAAATATGCCCTTATTCCTGAAGAAGTGCAGATATATGGTCAGTTATTTCCTCAGTAGCCTTTACTTGTTATTTTCTCTCAGTGGAATCAATGTCTCTTTAGTTGAACCACCAAACAAAAGGTGTCCAGTACTGAACAGATCTGTTTAACAACCTTTGCAAGATAAATCTTGCAGAATATTTATTTGGATATACATTTCCAAGACAGTAAAACGCCCAGGTTTTTCTTTTAACTCTCAGTGTGATTTTGTGTATTTTAAGATCAAGAAGATTTATGGGATTTGAGCTCACTGAACTAGGAGAAAGGGGACAGCGTTACAGCCAACAGCTGATGATTTGACCTCTGCTCATCTCTGTAGAGTCTCTGCTTGGAAAAAAAAGAAATTAAACAAAGCTGACTTAAAAGTATAAATCCAGTTACATTTATCATACAGTACATTTAAGGCTGTGAAATGATTGAACATTCAAAAATAACCCTAATAAGCGTCCTTGGAAAGTAATTGTATCAAATTATTAATCTACACTAAATAAATTGGCTTGACTTGTACTGCAGCTGCCTGCAGCAAATGTCTATTTTACTAAGAAGTTTAAGACTCCAGAGAAATGTAATTTCCATACCAATCTTCAAGTACTGCTGAGAATAATTGTCTTTGGGAGGGGGGTGTGATTCTGGCAGTATGTTCCTGAGGTACCCCATTGCTAGTAGGTGTTGAAACTGCTGAAGGTGTCCACGATGCAAAAGCGGTTGAGAAGTTTTCCCGGAGAAGACAGAGGCCAGAGAAGACACCTAGTATCACTAACTGAACATGGGAAGAAATCATGAACTAGATTTTGCCTTCTTTCTGGAAGGCAATGACATAGTAGGAAAACATAGGAAAACAGTGCCCCAGAGAGAGCAGGTGCAAATTTACT
This sequence comes from Nestor notabilis, assembly GCF_000696875.1. Lineage (NCBI taxonomy): Eukaryota > Metazoa > Chordata > Aves > Psittaciformes > Psittacidae > Nestor > Nestor notabilis. The sequence continues at coordinate 41,604 of NW_009912345.1, forward strand.
CAGGGATGGAGAAAAGAAAGGAGTTGTAGGGACTATAGCCACATAGAATCATAAAATGTTTTGGGTTAGAAGGGATCTTAAAAGATCATCTGGTTCCAACCCCCCTGCCAGGGGCAGCGACACCTTTCACTAGATCAGGTTGTTCAAAGCCCCATCCAACCTGGCCTTAAACACTTCCAGGGATGGGACATCCACAGCACTGGGCAACCTGTGCCAGTGCCTCACCACCCTCATGGTAAAGAATTCTTTTCCTAATATCTAATCTAAGTCTCCCCTCTGTCAGTTTAAAGCCATTCCTCCTTGTCCTGTCACTACACTACCCTGTAAAATGTTCCTCTCCAGATTTCTTGTATAGCCTCTTTAGGTACTGGAAAGCTAACCAGGTTAAGTAGGTAAACAGCATACCCATGACATTTCTTGGTGGCGTAGTGTCTATGCAGTCCATACTTATGAGAAGGGTAAGGTATTACACAGCACAGCTTGTGAAGAAAGGCTGTGTCTACAGAGCAGTGTGATTTCCCCTGTTTAATGGGTAAGGAATTGTAGTCAGAAGAGAACGTGCCCTCTGTAATTGTAGCAATTCACTAATAAGGGTGACCATGCAACCTTTTTTTAAGAGTAGTGACTATAAAAAAACCCCGACCAACCGACCAACCAACGAAGCAAACAAACAAACAAACAAACAAAAAAAAACACAACCAAAAAAACCCATCAAACAACCCCCCCCCCCAAAAAAAAACCCACCACACAAAACACCCCCAAACCCAACAAAAAAACCCCACACAAGATATTTTTATGTCAGTTAAGTCAGTTAAAGGTAATATACTGATTCCTCGTTACTCCCCAGATAGATCCCAGGCAGTGATATTGATCTGTAATTTCTTTCCTGTATTTTGAACATGGAGGGCAAGAGAATTTGTAGGAAAGCAAAACAAAAGCACCCCAAAAATACCACAAAAAACCCCAGTAAGCTACTGAGGGAAAAGACTTATAAAATCAGAAGTTCAACCAGGGGAACCTTACGAGGAAGAGGAAGCCCATGAACCTATGCCTAGTTAAATCAGTGACAAAAACCCTACTGGTCCTGATAAGAAGAGTGAGCCAAAGGTGATCAGGGAGACTGATTCAGGGCTTTGAGTAAGGAAAATGCAGGGAACCAGTGTTTCCTCAGCCTATAACTGTGAAGGAGGCTCCCATATGTGACTGCAGGCATCCCAGAGGAACAAGCAATAGTTGTATAAAATGGGATGATAAAGAAAGGTACTGCTGTTGTGTAAATCAGGAAAGAAATGCCATATTTCCCTATATTATTTGTGGAATCTCCTCCAGGGACAGGAAAAACTTTGAAAAGACAGGTCACTAGTGAAGAAAAGTAGGCACTGTAGTGAACAAATGAATGGTTTGACAGCAAGCAGCTAGAATATTTTGCATAGCATCTATTTTAAACTTCAATAACTAAACTGGCATTCAGAAGGGTTTCTCTTCTTTTTCCTTCTTTTTTACTAGACTCTTTGTGCTACAGAGCAACTTTGAAGGATGAATAATTAAATATCTGCAAATATTAATGTCCCTCCAGAATTTAGCGAAGACCCAGTGCTTTTACTCACTGTGGTTTATCATTTACTTCATGAAATTAAGCAGACTAGCACATAACACACGAAGTACTGTCAGATTTACAACAGTAGCTGAATTTCCATGAACATTCTGCTGCTTTCAGCATAGACAGTTTTGCCAAATAAAAATCTCAGCAAATCAGTGCTCACCTTGCAGGATTTTTATTTACTTATATTTATTTATTTATTAGTCAGTTTGTTTGTTTATTTATTTATTTTAAGAACGTGAAAAAAGTTGTGTTTTCTTTGTCCCTTTTTTAAGAAAGCAGATAACAGAGAAGGCTTGATGTCAGAGAAGGTGCCTGTTCAAATCCAGGCTAGTGCCTGATCCTTGTAGAGTTGTGGTAGCTGGTTGATGCTCAGCCTGAAACACAATGGCGACACTCCAAGCAAACTACAACTTGAAAGTCTGACTAGTGGCAGAATCAGTCTGAAAATTGAAGCGATCCCTAAAAGCAGTCTCTGATGACTCAAGAAGAGTAAACCCCAACCAAAGCCTCTAGGAAATGTTCCAAGGTCTGAGGACTGTGCTGCTCTGCCATGAGGTCCCAGTGGGTGCAAGTAGCTCCATACCATGGGACAATGCACTGCAAGAAACTGAGATACAACAAGAAATGGTGGCTTTATAACTCATATGTTGGATTTAAACCATTGGTTGGTATTGTCAGGAAGAAGACAGTGCAATAGCTGGGCGTTGCTGGTACTCTCTGCAATGGTGATTCAGTCAGCAATCCACCATGTAACCATCATAAGGCATACACAGAAGAGCACTGTTCTGGCTTGAATTATCTGCAGCTGGTCACCAGCATTGCTTTAATACCTCTCAGACCACATAATCTCCCTGCAAAAGAGGGCCAGAGTAGGATTCCACCACCTAAGAATGTTTTCACATGTTTTCTTAAGATAGGGGGAACAGGCTTTTTAAAGAGAACTATAAGCTTCTCTTGAAATGTAATCAACGCGACACACAACAAGGTCACCAAACTGTGAAAAAGCAAGGGAGTTTGCTAGGGCATGCCCATCTGAATGAAAGTAACATTACTTAAACAAATTATACAAATTATCTAAGCTACCCAAAAGCAAAAAAAAAACCCCAAACCCAAGAAAGAACATAAACCTGACATAAAAGCTGCTCTGTATTATTTTTTAACTTCTGTACAATTATTTTCAACATCACGTAGAGGCAACTTCTAAAAATGTATTTCAGTTAATAGTTTGCTCCATCTTGCATTACCACAAAGTCTGATTTTTATCTTGACAATGCTCTTTGGAAATGTTCCTCTTTCAAATCCTGACTGAATATTTGGAGAAAAACTGACATGCAAATAAACCATTTCTGACAGAGAATCACAAATATTTTTCCAGATGTCTTTTAAATATCCCATTTCTAACATTACAACTATTTAGATACTACAGCTTCTGGAATTGGTAGCTTCCACTGGTGCATCTCAGAATAGAAATTCGGAGTGTGCCGAGCCAGCAGTCACTGATATGCCCTGAAAAGACCACTTGATGGGCTGAGTCCCGAGAGCTGAGAAGTGTTTGAATGTTTCATTCACTGCTGCAGATGTTCAATTACCCTCAAGAGCAAAGCCTACTTATTTTTGGATGGTTGAACTTTTCACCTTTGCTTGGAAAAAGAAATAATCTCTTACAGGACAAGAGATATCAAGCAGAAGGTATTTCTGAGATTAACAATTCTTTTTGTTAATGAAAGTCTCTCTGGCTTTCTTCTTCCCCATCCCCTCACACATTTTCAATATTGCTCCCTTTTCTGATCAGATTTTGACTTCTGAAAGACTTTTTTTGCAGGAGCTAATTGAGAACTGGTCTTTCTTGTGTTTGTATTGGTTGAATGGTGTGGGAAAAGTCTCTGAATTTAATGGTGACTAACAGCCATCTGCCATACTGCCATAATGACTAACATTACTCAATTTTTGTGGGAAGATGTGATTCCATTTCATATCCTTAAGCAATTCAAATCACACTGTACAGAAGACATTTTGCCTTTTCAGCCTCTTTTTTTTTTTTCCCTCTGAAGTGGAGTCCCCCAAAGAATGTGACCAACGGAGTTGCTTTTGGCTAAAACATAAATGAATCTGTTTTGGTGGCTGATGAAATGCAACAACATTAATCTCAACTTAGTTTCCTAACCTGTACTGCTTTGCAAAGACTATGCATCTCAACAGGATTATAACTGTCTGACAAGTTACTAGCACAAAAAAAAGGTAATCTCTTATGAGAAGGTTTAGCATTGGTTGTTGATGGTTTGCAGTCTATTTAGATAACACTAATCTGTGCATCTTGGCAACTGACAGGTGGGATACTGTATTTTCCTGTGGCTTCAAAGAGCTTTTTAGAAAAAGTTACTAAAAAACAGAATTCATTTCAGCATAGGAAAGGAAAGTAGTGGTAGATGCCAAGGATAAACAACTCAAGGAACTGGTTTGGGGCATGGTAGCTCTTCTATCCACTTACAGGCTATGTTTTCCATCTCCAAGAAGAGGTATTCAGAATGATAGTATATCTTTGGAACTGTTTTTCAATAGCATCTTATTTTATGATACTATTATGCTAAAGATTAATGGTTTATTAATAATATTGATAATGTAATTATTAGTTAATCATTAACTACTAAATATTTATTATCAATTTTGTAATATATTATGAAATTATCATGTAGAGCAAACAGGGTTGTAGATGGTAGAAATACAGGTATGTTTGAATGTGTCATTTGCCTAACTCCTTATGGAGTGAACATCTCACACACCTGACTGTGAGTTGTAGGTCCTGAGGAGGAAAGTTCCTATTACTAGCTTTGGGCATCATGCCCTGCAAACTTAATTATCCCCTAGTGTGTTTTAATAGAATTAACTAGCTAACGAAAGAGCCACCAGATGCCACCACACTCCTAATCGCCGGGACTTTCTAGGTTCCACTGCCATGTTAATCAAAAGCTGAACATGATTTACACTGTGGGGGACACAGGCTGTTGTAGAGCATTGGCTTACTGACTGCAGTCTTTAACAGTGCTCCCATGAGACTCTGCCTTACAGGATCAGGTCTTACTGTGAAGTGTGGGCACGGGGTCAGCCCTTCAAAAAGCACATTTCAAAACTGCATGGTTTTCAATGGAAAGATAAGTGCAGCATTACAGCACACTGATTTTTAAGAGATGGCACTGTTCTGTGCTTGTGGCCTACTGGATAGAGCTTCTGCTCCATGGTACACACCAGAGAGCAAGTCAGGGCTTTTGGAGACTGTTGCAGCACACTTTACTGGACCATCCACAAATTATTGATGAAACAGCTAATCTTCCATGCATGCATGAGCAACACACCTCATTTTTCCTTTTGGAGGTTAGGTGAGACTTGTTCATAGTACAGCTTTGGCTAAAAATGTACCATGCATACACAAAACATGGTTTTCAAAGGCTCTTAAGCCAAGGAAATCGAAAGTGTTCACCACTGAAACACTCAAATTTCTCTGCTAAATTTTAAATTTCAGCCCACACATGTTTCAGTGTTAGAAGTGTCAAAAATCACCTTTCCCTTTTATATTATGAGAAAACCATATTTGTTCCCTTTCTCTCACTTGAAAACAACAACTTGTTTTTTTCCTTGAACTTTTAGTTGACATTATCTGGGCAATGTAAAATACCACTCCGAGAAGCAGACAGTTCAAACGCTATGAAGAAGTTGAAAACCAGAAAGTAAAAAACACTAGTCAAGCGTTGTCATTGGTGCCAACATCCCATATGCTGTATGAAGGAAGTGTATTACACAGGACAGTACAGCGGCAACTCAGTCCCTACAGAGCTGCTTTTCCCTGTGTTATGCATCCAGGCACATAACAGAAACCTTTAGTGCAGAGTGTGGAGAGCAATATAACATGACTGGTTGTGGCTGGACAGATTTCTTCACTGTGAAGTACGGAAATCACACAGTGATGTGCTAAGAAATAGCCAGATATGTGATCTCTCCCAGGGACGGGACAGTGCCTCCCTGCCTCTTCCCAGGGGCTTGGGAGGAAGCTGTACACTGGCTCCAAGTCATCGCTGTTTTCAGTCTTGATGAAGCCTTTTTCCCAGGTTTTTCTCTTCACATGAGGCAATGCAATATTGGAAGAGGGAACTGTAGCCTACTGACACCACACTGGATAAACAAATTGACTCTGACTCTACAGAGTCCTTTTAGGAGGGCATTGAGATGGAAGTTTGAAATTCAGATTCTGGACTGCACTCGCAGAACAGGGGATTAGAAAAGAATAATTTTGTAACCTGATTAAATATTATTCCGTCTTGATGTATTTGTGCTGTGAAAGGACCAGGCACATAGCAAGCTTAGGTTTACAAACTGTGAAATCAATAAGTGAGGAAGCTTAGGTAGGAGATACAAATGTCAATATTCTGTTGGATCTGGGCTGAGCTTTAACAGAGTAAATACTGCACAAAGATGGCACAAGACCTTTCCTCAAAGAGCTTGATGTCTAACTATGAAGAATAAGTTACTGAGAAGTGACGTACAGAACTTTACACTGCAGGCATAAGGCTTTACTTTTCTTATCCTTTTGAGTTTTAAACCCCACCATTCTACATGTAGGCTCAGCAGACCTGCCCAAACTAGCCCACAATCCTTTTGTTAGAGTCTTCAGTGAGAGACTACCACCTCCTGAAACACAGGGGAGAGTGGTGCAAGAAGAATCCTCATACATTTCTAGCTGTCTTTGAATACTGTAAAGAGAAGTAGTTAGAGAAGGAGAGTTGGAAACCTATGATTTGCCATCTTTTAGTGGTTCAGTTTCTCTGTCAGAGCCCTTCAGACAGCCCACAGTCGATTCATGGTAGCTACAGAAGCACCAAAGCAGGTGGTCTTCCTCAGCAACCTAAGTGAGAAACAAAACAAGAGCCCAATCCCCTGTCCAATGGAGACCACATTGATCCAGGCAATGGGATTATGGTACTTTTGCCTGCAGTGGAAACAGGACGAGGTTTGGAACTCTGCAAAGGGAATACAAAGCACCATCTGACCCCCAGTGCTGACACTGCTCAGTGTGCTCTGCTATCCATGTTGTCATCCAACATGTGCCTTCCTCATAATGTTTTATCAGTTAGTTGAAAGATAATTCAAGAAACTGGCCACTGACAGTTTGCCACTGGGGCTGCGAGGGAAGCGTTAAAGACTTAAACATCCTCTTGCACGGGATAAGAGGTTCAGGCCTGTCATAGTCTTAACCTTGAAGTTTGGCAGGGTCAGAAGGAGTGCAGAGAAGGCACCATTGCTACTGCAACAAACCCAGAAAACTTCAGGAAACAAAACCCAAACATTTTCTCTGTAGGCAAATTAAAAGTAGATCTGCAGGTTGCCATGGATACAAAAGTCAGTTTACTTTAGTAGTGTTTTCTAGCAGCTAAACACAAGCATAAGTGGTTAAGGAGAAAACACAGCTATGTTTGTAATGTTCCATTAGGTTTATATAATTAGTTCTTTCAACTGCAAAACACCACTGGTGACCTTTTTCTCGACTATTCATAAAAATCCAGTGGGCTGATGAGACCATTTTTAGAACCACCTGTCCTATCTCTGCCTCTCCACAATCATTTGGATCAAATGGCTATTACAGCAATTTTCACAATCCAGAACCCTCCTTTGGGGTTATGGTAATCCAACTGGCAGTTTTTATGGCTGGTTTGAAAGGAATACATGAACAGCTACATTTTAGACCATAAGGCAAACCAAAACCTGAGGCACACAGCTCTATGAGGAGCCTTTATAGTCCTATGTCAGAAAACCGATCTTTTCTTCACATGCATGGCAGACTAAAGCAGTCTCTCTGCTCGTGGGACAGGCAGAGTAGTGACTTGTCTTTGTATAGACTAGGCTGAAAGAGGGGAAAGTTCCATGAGCTCAAGGTGCACATGCATATACAGCAGAAGACTCCATCTTTAAAATGTCATGCTGGATTGGTAACTGCAATGGTCAGTGGTCTCCTCCCAGAGCGCTTGTGTCCAGCATTCTCTTCAAAAAGGAAAGCTCAGGTTCTGACATCTGACATGCTGCTAGGAGTGAAGGTCCTGGCAGTGTGCCTCATCCAGATGTGATGGGAGCCTGTGTTTGGAGTGAAGCACGCAAGAGTTGGGAGAAATTGTCTTTGCTGCAACCAACAGCTAGAGAACGCTGGGTGGGTTTCTTCAGCCTCTGGACTATTTCCACTAATACTTTTACTGGGAGCCCATTCTGATAAACCTCTTTTTAATGTCCTGAACTTCAGAGCAGTCCTTCCCACTGTCATGTTTTACTGAAAAATAGCAAACTTTAAGACATTTGAGTGTCCACTGACACTTTCGTAGAACCTGGATGAGGTGATTTCTACATCACCTATATTCACATCTCCATCCATCCACAAACCTAAAGTTTATTTCAATATCTCTAGTATAAAGAACCTTTCAACAGTTTAAACTGGGGTTTTTTTTTCAGCCTTAAAAACCATTGTGTGAAAAGGTCATCACAGGGAATCACTATTTTTTGTTTCATGGGAACTGCGTACAAACCAGAGAACATTTGTGAAGAGTAATCTGTGGTTTTCTACATGCCAACCCAGCAAACCAGATTCATGAGGTTCAAGCTGGCTGCTTATCAGTACAGCAAGAGAAATTCTGCAAGCCCAGCTATGCCTTCATGTCAGGATATTCTGAAGAGATATGGTGGCATGGATTAAAAGGATAGTTTCACCCACAAAGCTATGATTTCTGATGACCAGTGAGATGAAACAAACCCAGTGTGATGCCTAAGTTACAGGGTAAGTTAGCAGAGCTCACAGTAAAAAGAAATTAAAAATCCATTTGTATATAAACTTAGTAATTTTTTAATACAATCAATAAGACACATGTTTACTTTTAAAAGTAGAAGTACACCTTAAATCTCAACCCTGAAATTACACTGGACTTTTCTGTTTTGCTAAAGGATGCACAGGAGATGGATTCTTTTCTCTGGATTTGGCTGTGTGCACTATATAGAACTTTAAAGTTTTAATGAAGTGATTGCAATTTAAAAATATCTGAATAGAACATAAGATTGGTCTTTTACATACCTACACAGTCCAGCTTTCTTCATATTCCAGGTTGTGCTGGAGTCCTTGAGAATCATCAGAAGGACATTAATCTCATTTTCTTTAAAGACAGGAACATTTCATATTACAAAATTTGTAAAATCTGGAGCAATAAAAGATCTTCAGATCAACCTACACTGAAAGTTTGCATCAAAAAATGCAAATACTATTCCTCCCCCAGTTGCATACAACCAATCCACAGAATCTGATTCCTGTTTATTTTGAAAGCGTTGCTGTGAAAGGATAGGCTCGATAGCTGCTGTCGCTGCTGGTAGAGAAGGGAGGCAGGGACTATCTTCTTAATGAGTGTTTGTACAGTAACCAGCACAGTGGGATGCCAATAGTAATAATAATAAACCTTGATCGGAGATTTCAAACATTCCTGTAACATCAGACAAACTGTTCTGACTGCTGCACAATCAGTGGCGCCAGCTGCTGTATGAAATCCTTCAATTAGTCCAGGGATTCTTCTGAATCATGTTTAACTAACCCGGTCAGGGTATGGGTATTTTCACTTCCCTCCTTTTTCTTGTGCCACCATACTGCTTTTAATGAAGTGGCTATTTTGGAAGAGTCATTACTTCACACCATACTTGCCTGAGAAACCAAACCTCACAATGCAGGCTGAGCCCCACAACCTACAGTGTGCTCCAGAGCTGATTCCAGCAATGGCCAGGAGCACTCATGTCACCTCAGGCCCGTGCAAATCCTGCCCGGAGCCTGAGCCAGGTGGCAGGCCCAGCAGCCCAGCTGCCCCACAGCCTTGTGCTCCAGCACCTTCCCTACTTTGGTTTAAGGGCCTCCCCAGTGCCGGAGCTCTGTGCCCCGTTTTGGCACAGCAACATCAGGGGCCCGCCT